>NC_037682.1:22075651-22375651 GCF_003255815.1 Theropithecus gelada | reverse complement strand
AAAACAAAAACAAAAAAACTTATTAATCATGGCACCTCACTAGGCACTAGAAAATAGAGCACTCAAAAAAACCTACTCCTGCCATCCTGCAGTTCTCAAAGAACTTAGCAAGACCAATGTGTCTGGATTGCCAAGAGTGGGGAGAAGTACCAGAGGCCATATTATTGCACTGCCTCATAGGCCATGTTACAACCCTGGGTACTTTTTTTCTGAGGATAAAGGAAATCCATTAAATCACTTGAAATAGGAGAAAGAATATGATATAATTTGTATTTTTCAAAGGTCCCTCTGACTCACTGTGAAAAACATGGATTGTGGGAGGCTAAAAAAGATACAAGATTTCCCAGTAAAGATTTCAGTCATTACTAGATTTTTTTCCACAGAACATGAGCTTAAAAAAAAATCTGTGTCATAACTAGCATGCTCCTAGCAAGTTCACTGGGTGATTTCATGGGCACCAAGATAATCCCCATGCCTGGAAAACCTCCTATTCTGTGGTGTCTGTAATCGTATTACACAAAAAGGCCTTTCATTCTATAATTCAAGGAAAAGTTTCCAATTCAAACATTCCTGGAAGGGCTGGTTTGATAAAGGAGAGAGAAGAGAATTGAGGCAGCACTAATACGCCACAGGTGAAAAAGAAGATGAATAAAGTTATTAAAACACACTTCTACTACCTCCTGGTTTTACCTAAGATCTACCCTTGTGCCTTTACTCATATTTATTTATCTATCTTAGAAGAAAGTTGCACCGAGAGTGGTCTAAGAACCAAAATCAAGCACCTTAACATGCCGAAACCCCCAACACTTCAAAGGGTCAGAATATGTTTTCTCTGATTCCATTTCTGTTTGCTTCCTTTGTGAGTTAAGACACTTTCACTGTCTCTGAAATTACATTGTTCTAAACACAGTAAAATGTATTTCTACATGAAGGGAAAATTAATAACCAACTTTCATGTAAGTTAATTTCCTATTTTTCCTTTTCAGTGTTTCTATTACATTCATAAAATTAATGTAGAGAGCTCTCGAAAGGATAATTAAATAAATTAGTTTTTACCCAGTAAGTATGTAGCCTACAAAATAATTTCTCTTTAGTAGCTTGTGAATTACACTGGTCTATTCACTATGTGTTTGGAGTACTACTGATAATCTCTCTTACAAATCTTAAACTACAAAAACATCTTCTCAATACAGGATGATCTGTTTGACACCGGCTCAATTAAACCTAGAGTTTGCTTTAAATGAGGTACAGGTACTTCAGGCAATTGATCATTTGATTTTTGTTATAATTCAGCAAGTGGCCTATGTTCTCAGCAAAAGAACCAGACTGCTTAAGGACCATGGATAGTGCCTGGTTTCCACCCCCTACCCACCCCCCTGACACCCCCCAATCCCTACTTTTGGGTTGTCTAGTATATGTATCTGCAACTTTCTTGGTCTTCACAATTTCTGGCAATAAATACACAAATTCAATGCTAAGTGTAAGAATAATGTTTATGTGTGAGTGAGCAGTTAAGAATCAAGAAAGTACCTGATTTGCCTTTTTAAATAAAAAATATAACTTTATCAGAAAAGAGACCAAAAATTGAGTCAGGCAGGTTAAAGATGAGAACCTATTCAAATTTTCTTCCTCCATCTACTGTCATACTATCCTAAAATTCATGCATATTTCTTAGGATTTCAACTCATCTCAACGGATACTTCTTAAGTAACTATGACTAATGTAAAAGGATCTCTTTTAACTCTGTTAAACTAAACCAGAGTTTGAAATATTTTTATGTCACCATAAAACCCATCAGGTTCTAGGTCTTAAGATCTTTGTCAAGAATTCTAAGATAGTTCTCATCTTAGTTCAGGCAATGCAAAAATATCGCTTCAAAAATGATTTTTTAAAAATCTAAAGATTATTTTCTTAAAATGAGTATCTGTGATATTATTATATTAACTAGAATAAGCCAATATAAAAAAATGATATTTCTTCATTCTAAAAGCAGGAAAGAAATGCAGGCCTAAAATCCCTTATCAGAAATTCTTGGAGTCACATATGGTTCAGAATTTAGGATTTTTTTACATTTTAGAAAGATATTAAATTGTACACTATGTAGCACCCCTTGTAGAGGCTGAGACAACATAAGTAATCAAACACTAGTATTCACACAGAATTAATATTAATATTCACACAGAATGGAAAAAGACTATAAATAGCTTCACATATGATGTCATTCAGCTCTGTGTCCACACCCAAATCTCACCTTGAATTGGAGTTGCCATAATCCCCATCTGTTGTGGGAGAGACCTGGTGCGAGGCAATTTAATCATAGGGGCAGTTACCCTCATGCTGTTCACGTGATAGTGAGTGAGTTATCACGAGATTTGATGGTTTTATAAGGGGCTTTTCCCCCTTTTGCTCAGCATTCCTCCTTCCTTCTGCCATGTGAAGAAGGACTTGTTTGCTTCCCCTTCCACCATGATTATAAATTTCTTGCCGTCTCCCCAGCCATGCTGAACTGTGAATCAATTAAATCTCTTTCCTTTATAAATTACCCAGTCTCAAGTATATCTTTATTAGCAGTGTGAAAACGAACTAATACAACATGATTAGGAAAAAATTTCCTGCCAAATGAAATCAAATCAGACAGTTCAGGTTTTGCCATCCAAAGGGTTTCAAGAATACAACTTTCACCACTTTTAGATTTCACAATTTTGAAAATTAAATTGTGGACCTAGATTTATTGAGCAGTAGGTATTACACATGCATTAAAATTTAATATTTGTAATAAACCTCTGAGGGATGTTTTATTAGTTCCATTTTATAGATATGAATATGTGGACTCAGAGAAATTAATTAACATGGCTAAGGTCACACATCAGTAAGAGGAGTAACTGAGAATCAAAGGAAATCTTTCTGCCTTCACCACCAATGTTCTTCCTACTGTACCATGCCTCCTCAAAGAAGATCCACCATGACAAGTAGGTGGACAGTCATTACTTCTGTCTACATTCCATTCAGACTTATAGATTAGATAAATGCAATATTATTCTTATGAGCCACAGTCAAACTGTAACTGGAGATTTCTTAAATTTCTCTAAATATGTTTGTGGCAAGAAGCTATATTTTGCTTTATTCCACCTCAGGCATGAGAAGTAGGTTCCAGTCCCTAATATCATGACATGTTGATGCCTTTGCTAAAAATCAGCTTTCTTTCTGATTTCAGTTTCTTCTGAGTATTATCCTCCAATCATCAACTGATGAAGATGCCAAAACTTCACTCTCTACAACTGCAGAAAATGAATTTGCTATATTTCCTGAGATATATCCAATTTTACCACCTCCTTCCTCCAAAAATTTTTCAAAACATGATCCCATTGTCTGTATGCATGTCTTCTTTTGAGAAATGTCTGTTCATATCCCTTGCCCACTTTTTGACGGGGTGGTTGTTTGTTTTTTTCTTGTAAATTTGTTTGAGTTCTTTGTAGGTTCTGGATATTAGCCCTTTGTCAGATGAGTAGATTGCAAAATTTTTCTCCCATTCTGTAGGTTGCCTGTTCACTCTGATGGTAGTTTCTTTTGCTGTGCAGAAGCTCTTTAGTTTAATTAGATCCCATTTGTCAATTTTGGCTTTTGTTGTCATTGCTTTTGGTGTTTTAGACATGAAGTCCTTGCCCATGCCTGTGTCCTGAATGGTATTACCTAGGTTTTCTTCTAGGGTTTTTATGGTATTAGGTCTAACATTTAAGTCTCTAATCCATCTTGAATTAATTTTCATATAAGGAGTAAGGAAAGGATCCAGTTTCAGCTTTCTACTTATGGCTAGCCAATTTTCCCAGCACCATTTATTAAATAGGGAATCCTTTCCCCATTTCTTGTTTTTCTCAGGTTTGTCAAAGATCAGATGACTGTAGATGTGTGGTATTATTTCTGAGGACTCTGTTCTGTTCCATTGGTCTATATCTCTGTTTTGGTACCAGTACCGTGTTGTTTTGGTTACTGTAGCCTTGTAGTATAGTTTGAAGTCAGGGAGTGTGATGCCTCCAGCTTTGTTCTTTTGACTTAGGATTGTCTTGGAGATGCGGGCTCTTTTTTGGTTCCATATGCACTTTAAAGCAGTTTTTTCCAATTCTGTGAAGAAAGTCATTGGTAGCTTGATGGGGATGGCATTGAATCTATAAATTACCTTGGGCAGTATGGCCACTTTCACGATATTCATTCTTCCTGAGCATGGTATGTTCTTCCATTTGTTTGTGTCCTCTTTTATTTCACTGAGCAGTGGTTTGTAGTTCTCCTTGAAGAGGTCCTTTACATCCCTTGTAAGTTGGATTCCTAGGTATTTTATTCTCTTTGAAGCAATTGTGAATGGAAGTTCATTCATAATTTGGCTCTGTGTTTGTCTGTTACTGGTGTATAAGAATGCTTGTGATTTTTGCACATTAATTTTGTATCCTGAGACTTTGCTGAAGTTGCTTATCAGCTTAAGGAGATTTTGGGCTGAGATGATGGGGTTTTCTAAATAAACAATCATGTCATCTGCAAACAGGGACAATTTGACTTCTTCTTTTCCTAACTAAATACCCTTGATTTCTTTCTCTTGCCTGATTGCCCTAGCCAGAACTTCCAACACTATGTTGAATAGGAGTGGTGAGAGAGGGCATCCCTGTCTCGTCATCACTGGCCATCAGAGAAATGCAAATCAAAACCACAATGAGATACCATCTCACACCAGTTAGAATGGCAATCATTAAAAAGTCAGGAAACAACAGGTGCTGGAGAGGATGTGGAGAAATAGGAACACTTTTACACTGTTGGTGGGATTGTAAACTAGTTCAACCATTATGGAAAACAGTATGGCGACTCCTCAAAGGTCTAGAACTAGAAATACCATATGACCCAGCCATCCCATTACTGGGTATATACCCAAAGGAATATAAATCATGCTGCTATAAAGACACACGCACACATATGTTTATTGTGGCACTATTCACAATTGCAAAGACTTGGAATCAACCCAAATGTCCATCAGTGACAGACTGGATTAAGAAAATGTGGCACATATACACCATGGAATACTATGCAGCCATAAAAAAGGATGAGTTTGTGTCCTTTGTAGGGACATGGATGTAGCTGGAAACCATCATTCTCAGCAAACTATCTCAAGAACAGAAAACCAAACACCACATGTTCTCACTCATAGGTGGGAATTGAACAATGAGATCACTTGGACTCGGGAAGGGGAACATCACACACTGGGGCCTATTATGGGGAGGGGGGAGGGGGGAGGGATGGCATTGGGAGTTATACCTGATGTAAATGACGAGTCGATGGGTGCTGACGGAGTTGATGGGTGCAGCACGCCAACATGGCACAGGTATACATATGTAACAAACCTGCATGTTGTGCACATGTACCCTAGAACTTAAAGTATAATAATAATAATATTTAAAAAAAAAACATGATCCGAGGAACTAAAATTTCTCCTACTGTTGTGATTGATGGAGGGTTTTAAGTAATCTGAGAAATGGAAAAGTCACTAATTATTGACTAGTGTAATTCATAATGTACAAAGCAAGGGTCTGAGGCCCTGATTCACATTTTCTGTCACTTCATAGGGCTTTCATTGCATTTAATTATGACTGAAAACAAACAGAAGTAAACCAATATTTACAAAGTAAACTAAATGTGATAATGTATTTATCCATCACTGCCTTAAAGTATAGTTCTCAAAAACAATTCCAATTAGCAGAAGTAGACTTTGGAGAACTACAAGTAAAGAGGGAGATGACCTGAGACACCCCCAGTCAAGCAATGCTAACAATTTATCAATATGCATAGACATGACTTCACAGATCACTAGACAATCTTTCAAAGCAGCTAATGTATCATGTATGGACATCAATTCCATCAGCATTACTGGCTTTTCCAGTTACATTTTTAATCTGGAGAATGTTACTATCCGCAAATTGGCTGCCTATTTGGCCAAGAGAAGTTCCATACTGTTCATGTATGTTAAAGACAGATGAAACTGTGCAAAACCAAACAAGTGCCCTGAACTGAGATGTGCCAGTATGTTAAATAACAATGTATTTGACCCTGTGGATGAGTCAGCCAAAGGAGACCAACATAGGGAAATGCTTTTGTACAAAATAGTGGCTGAGAACATAGTTTCTGGGAAAGGCTGAGCCTTGACTCTACCACCGATCAAATCAGCATGACCTTGGACAACTTATCTACTATGTCAAAATTTTCTATATTGGACATGTATTACTTTCATGGGAAGAAAATAATTAAATTTGTTAACTGAAAAAAGCTGCCCTTACCATCTAAAACTGAGTTATGCTTCATACACATGTATAGGGCATCTAGAGGTCAGGAAAAATGATCAAACCAATATATGGGAGAAAATTGTGTCAGAGAAAGAGTATGAGCTAGCACTGTCACTTATAAATCTATCATTACTGTAAGTTTCAGTTTCCTCATACTTCCTCATCAGAATATCTACCTATCAGAATTGCTAAGAGATTTGTACTCTTTAAAAATCCAGCCTTGTGCCAAGTGCATTGTACACATTCAAAAAATAATAGCTATCATTTCTATGATACATACGATGCCTCTACATTTTCTTTAAACCCTAAACTAAATAAGTTCATAAAGATTGTTAAGGGAAATGTTTTCTTTTTATGCTAGCTATGAGTTTATTTTCTGAACACATTAAATCCCCAACTCTCTCCTCCTGTAGGGAGCACAGTCTGTTGACTTTGGAACCAATTGAATTGAAACAGCCTGTATCCAGGTGATATCCAGGATGTCTCCTCAGGAGGAATCCAGACACCGAGGAAAGCCCAATCTGGTGCTGGGGAATAACTTGGCAGGCACAGGAATATACAGGGAGAGAAAGAGCTGCAGACAAAAGTGTCCAACTAAAGGGAAAAGCCACTGAAGGAATAGGAACCAGAATCACATGATGGTGATGATGATGATGATGATGATGATGATGACAACGACAATGATGACAAAGAAGATGGTGATGAGAAAACTGAATCACAGAGCAGTTAAGGGAACTGGTTATGTTCATATAGCAGGTAAGGGATAGAATTTAAATTTAAATTTGAATCTTAGAAATCTGGCTCCAAAGCTTTTGCTCTTAACCCAAAAACAATGAGCTGTACACAATTCCCAGTTCACACAAAAGTGGAAGGGCAGCCTACTTCACCTCTGTGAGAGCAGATCCAGAAACCTGCCTCATGTCTACCACTCAGAGCTTGGCGTTCACACTCAACCACTATTTTTTACTCCAAACCAGGTTTTCTGACTGCTTAAAGCAACCAGCCCTGTTTGCGATGATGTGAGTAAATAAATCCCTGTGGACTCTCTCTCTCTCTTCTCTTGCTCTCTTGCTCTCTCTCTCTCTCTCTCTCTCTCTGCTTAATAATGTCCAAATGCCTCCTGTCATCCTATCATGCTCCTGGGAGCCTTTGACTTTTTACAACAGATCCATTCATTGGCTGTCATCTGCCAGAGAGCAGACTCTTCATCTTTGTAAGTAATGACTCAAAACTTCTATCCTAGATTGGCCTTTCCCACTGGTAGTGTTGGCAGTGACTTCCATGGCATGATACACAGGACTCCAAGAAGGTCTTTGCAACAAAATTATCTTCCTAGTTATCATCTTAAATGCCGTTATTAACATTTTATTTCTTTAACATTTTCTTCTCCCTGCTACCCCAACAAAGATAATAGATACATTCCCCCATATATCTGCACAGCTCTCTTCTTTACTTTCTTCTGATCTTTGCTGAAATGTCAGCAATTCCTTCCATGCTGGCCCTACTGAAATTTCAACTCCACCACCATCCCTCCTCTTTCCAGCTTTATATTTTTCATAGAATTACCACCATCTGACACATATGTCCCTTATTTCTATATTTATTTATTTTACCTCCATTCCAACTTGAATGTAAATTCCATGAAAGCAGGTATTTTATGTATAGAATTTTGTCCACAGCTGTAATCTTTGAACTAGAACAGTGCCTAGGACATAGCAAGTGTTTGCTGAATGAGTAAATTAATCAGCAATCAATGAATAAATGAATGAATTGTATGGTAGTCCCCCCTTATCCATGGGACATATGTTTGAAAACCCCCAGTGGATGCCTGAAACCATGGGTAGTACCAAATCCTATAAAAACTGGCTTTCTTTTTTCTATCCATACATACCCATGATGAAGTTTAATTTATGAATGAGACCCACAAAGAGACTAACAACAACAATAATAAAATATAACAATTATAGCAATATGTCAGCATCAGTACCTTGCACTTTGGGGGCATTATGAAGTCAAATAAGGGTGACAAACACAAGCACTGCAATACCATGACAGTCGATCTGATAACCGAGCTGGCTACTCATTGAGTAAAGGTTGGGGAGTGTAGGCTGTGTGAACACGCTGGACAAGGGGATGATTCACATCCTAGGTGGAGCAGCAGGACTGGGTGAGACCCTGGGTGCCCAGAATGCTATACAATTTAAAATTCATTGATTGTTTACTTCTGGCATCTTTCATTTCATATTGTCAGACCACGGTTGATTGTGGGTAACTGAAACCTCAAAAAGCAAAACTGTGGATAAGGAGGGACTACTGTATATTCTGTGTAAATTGGTTCTCAGGATCGTTTTCTTTAACAGAGATAATCAGACAGGGTAAGAGACTGGAAATCTGGGAGAAGTGTTGTGAAAAATAACGTGGAAAGTGGGAAAAGAGAACTAAAAAGCCCTACTCACATTGTATTCATCCATTCTCATGCTGCTAATAAAGATATACCCAAGACTGGGCAATTTATAAAGGAAAGAGATTTAATTGAGTCAGAGTTCCACATGGCTGGGGAGGCCTCACAATCATGGTGTAAGGCGAATGAGAAGCAAAGTCACGTCTTACGTGGCATCAGGCAAGAGAATGTGTGCAGGAGAACTCCCCTTTATGAAACCATGAGATCTCATGAGACTTATTCACTATCACAAGGACAGCACAAGAAAGACCCGCCCCCATGATTCAATCACCTCCCACTGGGTGTCTCCCATGACATGTGGGAATTGTGAGAGTTACAATTCAAGATTAGATTTGGGTGAGGACACAGCAAAACCATATCACACATCTTTGGGGGACATTTTTCCAATATTCCATAGTATCACCTTAAAAATTACTTTTTAAAAGTCAGGGAAAATATAAGATTTCATGATGCTAATTATATTTTAATTGTCCCCCATTGAATGTAGGTTCTAGTGACTATATTTTTACATTTCTTCCTTCAATGAGGCATATACTAATTATTATATTTCCCCACCACTTTCTATACATTTGTATGTGTGATCATGGATGTGTTCCTTTGCTCATTTCAGCTTGCATTTTTATTTCTTTTATTTCTTTCTTCTACTTTTCTGTATCTTCCCCACAACCTCTGAAGCCAAAGCAATTCATCCAGACCCAAAAGTAAACAGGCTCCACAGGGACCATAAACAGCAGGACCTGTAAATAAAAGTTTGTCTATTCTCTCTTATGGACTATTGAGAAGAGAGTTTGTCAGAAGCAGAAAAATTCTTTAATCTAAGACATTATTTTCAGCAAAGCTGTCACTGTTTTGAAATTATTAGGCCCAAAGTTAAATGTAAAAACACTGAATACTTTCCATGGTTTTATATAAATGAATATTATCTAGGTCAACTTTTATGTTTTAATAGTATAATTAATACATCTCCTTTGTGTGTGTGTTTTTTTAAGTTTTCCATGCTATTTAATGTGACTTTATTACACCTTGAAGCCATGTGTTCCCTAGAGTGTTCCAGGCTCCAGACTGGGCCTTCTGCTCCTTTCTGTTTATAATAGGGGGAGTCCCAGTGCACTAGAAAACATCTATATGCTGATAATTTTCTAACATTTCTCTCTAGTCTTTATCTCTCCCCTGAGTGCCAGACTCGTAGATCCACTTGCTCCCTGGATATCTCCACTCAAATATATAATACACAACTCAAACATGACAGGTCCAAAATGGAACTTTTGATTTCTACCCAGAATTAAGCAGTTTATCAAGTGCATTAAACACAACATTTCTATGAGCCTTTCATAGACCAGTGCATGTTGCTAATTTCCAACAGTGTCCCAGACTTGAGAAGTGCTGTTCTGGAACACCCTTTGGAAATACTGTTCTGAAACCAAAGAGCTTTGAAATAAAACCTATGATTTTCAGCTAGAACAGAGCTAATGGAGTGAAGCACACTGCTCTGGAGCAAAGGCACTCCTAGAAGCATCACGGTGCAGAGAAAGACTGGACTGCCTACATACAGCTGATCGTCTGATTCGCCGGAGAAGCTATGATGTAACTAACTTCAACTCACAATAACAACAATAATAATAAAGAGATGTGTTAGGAAGAGAAAAGTGGAGTCTGACCTGATGCCTTCATTTGAGAAAATCACCAAGGACTTGCAAGATCATCCAGACCTAATTCTGGGTCAAGAGAGAAGAGGAGCCAGGCACAGTGGCACATGCCTGTAATCCCAGCACTTTGGGAGACGGAGGTGGGCACATCATGAGGTCAGGAGATCCAGACCATCCTTGCCAACATGGTGAAACTGCGTCTCTACTAAAAAGAAAAAAAAAAAAATACAAAAATTAACTGGGTGTGGTGGCACATGCCTATAATCCCAGCTACTCAGGAAGCTGAGGCAGGAGAATCACTTCAACCAGGGAGTCTGAGGTTGCAGTGAGCCGAGATCATGCCACTGCACTCCAGTCTGATGACAGAGCGAGATTCCATCTCCAAAAAAAAAAACCAAAAAGAGAGAGAGACAGAGAGAGAGAAGAGGTTGTCAGTCTGGCCACAGTCTATGTCTGAGAGTTTTTAAAAGACACTGACACTGGCCAACCTTTTAATGATGTTCATTCTTCCAGTTTAGCATTCAGTTTTAATATATGTAATTTTCAAACTGCATCCTTTCAAGATTCTCAGAGAAGCTTTTTTTCTGAATCTCTCCACCCACCTTATACCCCCTACTATGTCAGTGCCTTTCCCCTAGGTCTGTGCAATGTCTACCGTTCCAATCCCATGTGAGGTTTTAAAAGATGACTTCTATCTCGTAGCTATGTCATGAAATCATAAAGATGAGGAGATGAGGGGATAAATTGCCCTGCTTCTTCCAGGAAAAAGTAAGTGCATTCCTACAAAATGATGGTGACAGTGACTCAGCAATCAGAGGCCATTATCATACTAAGAATTCTATTGTAATAGAAAAAGAACCGGCTCTGGAGTCAGGCTGACTTTAGTTCCCATTCTGGTTTAGCGACACAGTGATTCTGTGCTCTTCTAAGTTAATTAACTGCTAAGAGCTTTAGTTACCTCATCAATGAAACAAGGACCACCAAACCCAACTTGAAGGGTCACGGTGAAAATTATTTATTTTTGGATTTATGCATTTAATGTACCTAGGCAGTGCCTGTCTCATAGGAGGCCCTCATTATTAGAAGATTAACTCTTCAACCCCACAGTACAATTTTAAAGCATTACCATTTTAATATTTACTACATTTTAGGTCCTGCAGGAAGCTGCTTCCAGAAAGGAGAAGAGAAGATTTATAATCCGAATAGATTAGAGTTTCATAAAGCACAATGAAGCATGCAACAGGCTCTATAAAAAACCATAAATAAGGCACCATGCATGCATTATGCCGTCAACTGTTGATTATTCTGTAAGGAAGGAAAGCGGATGGGGGCAGTCCAAAAGAGTAAGTAATCAAAAAAAAAGCAACTGGTAGATTTGTCTTGAGATTTGCATTGAACTCAGATGTATGTGATGCGACGTTCAGGGAAAGGTTTTTAATGTGTTTTCCATAAGAAATCCTGACTTCGGACAATCAGCCTGGTCACAGCACTTTCCTACATTTTCTCCCATATAGGCACTAGGCAGCTCCTCAAGCAGGCTGATTCAAAAAAAAGGCAGTGTGAGCCAAGATTTCACTCACTCTAACCTCCCCAGCCATAGAGATAGCTCCATTCCTTGGATAATATCTACCTGCGCAATAAGCACAAATGGAATGAATATGGAAACACCAACAGAGCAAGTGATTGGGAATCACCACAGATAAAGCAAAACATATGTAATTAGATGATAGATATTTGGGTGTGCTGTCCTTTGGCAGTAGTTTATAATATTCCTTTGGGGATGACAGAAAACCAGCAACAGAGATGTTACTGTGATGTAGGTACTAAAGAGAACATCCATAGGAACCCAGCCCCATTGAGCACTTGTGTTGAACTTGGCATTGGTAACTAGAGACAGAGAAGGCACTTCAGTCCCATGGAGACTGTCAAACTATAGGCCTATATTTTGAAACTCCTTAAAAATGCAATCTAGTGTTTTCCTCAATTCTACAGAGAGTAAGCCTCCATTGGCTTAAAAAGCTATTCCAAGTGAGCAAAAGTCTCCTCCAGGTCAAAAGAAAAAAAAAAAACAAAACCCTACATATATAGACACAGCAAGGTTTTCGCTGTTTGAAAAAAAAAAAAAATGGTCTCTCATTCATGCCCCTCCTGGTATCCAAATCACTAGTGATGTGACTAAGCAGATTCTCCCACAAAGAGGTGGAGTTGATTTCTTCACCCCTCCAATCAGGATTGGCCTTGGGGCTTGCTTGCTTAACAGAATGTGGCCATAGGGAATGCGTGTGAGTTTCTGAGCATGGGCCTTAAGAAACCTTACAGCTTCCACATCCATACTCCCTCAGAATCTTGCCCAGTGGCCATAGGAACAAGTCTGGCTAACCAGCTGTTGGATGACCTCCCATATGGAACAGAGATAAGCTATCTCCACTGAAGCCAACCAAACCAACCAGCTGCAAGGCTGCCTGGCAGTTGACAGAAGATGAATAAATGAATCCAATGCAGACTAGAAAAGCCATTTAGCTGAACCCAGCTCACATTTCTAACCAACAGAATTATAAGGTAAATAAATGGTTACTTCTTAAGCCATTATGTTTTGGGGTGATGTGTTACACAGCAAATCTAACTAATACACCATTCCAAGAAGAGACGTTTGAAAAACAAGCTTCAACATGTAACATGGATGATCCTGGGTATGGGAGGAGGATTTCTGAGTGAAGGATGATTACTGAGATTAGAGCAAAGAAATTCTGAAGGTGAGGTGAGGCTCATCACCTCATGAACCTCCACATAGCATTTTACTTCAGCATGTAGTAATCAGCAGAAGGGGCTAAATTTCTATGATTTCCATACATTTGTTAAATAGCTACAATGAACAACTCATTGTGATTTTACCAAGAGATAAAGGCCAAATTCTGTGATCTCCAGCAAAATGGTTTCTTACAGTTCAACAATGCTTCACACGTGTTAGAACTTGCCCAAAGACAAACCTGACCGAAGGCCTCTGAGTCTCATAATGAGACGACTTTCCCCTTTTTTTAGATTTAATGGCAACAATTTCTGGGAAATATCTCACGGCCCAGAATGGCCTTTGGGAATTGGTCTGAAAAGACTCAACTGCATTCATCTTTACTTAAATCTTCTTCTGTGGATTCCCCCAAGAGAGTGAAATTTAGTTTGACAACAGTAGTGCTTTACAAGGCCATTTGTTAAGGCAATTTATTTCAGTCGTTTAAGTTACAATTTCAAAAGAACCATCATAAGCCTTCACAACCTTTTATAGGCGACAGACCACACAAATTACAGCACATTGTCCCTGTTCCTTTAAAAAGCAAATTACTCTGGACCCATAGAGAATGCTGGGTTTAATGTTCAGTAACAGGACCTGGGCGTAAACTAGACCAGCTGACATCTGCAAAGTAGGCACCAGTTAGGCTGGGAGGAAAGAGAAGAAATTCACTTAGATTTAGAAGTCCTTTTTGTGGAGGGGGAAAAGGAAAGTTTGCAGTAAAGTTTTAAATGTAGCAAATGCTCAAGAGAAGCTGCTTAGGGAGGATAAAAAGAACACAGGAACAAGTAGGATGAGGTATAATTATTGGAACAAAAGTCAGTTCAGACAGAAGCTCTGGGTTGACCTTTAATCCTCTATCAAATTAATAAAAGAAAGGAAAAATGGGTAGCTAGAGGAAGAGGTAAAACTCTTACTCTTTTAGTCTTCAATAAAGAATGCCATATCCCCTTCCCCTTACCCACGCCTGTGTTTAGGGCTTTGCCCCCCTCTCTCTGATGCTTACTTTTCAAAGGTAATAAACTGACAAAACCTGTCATTTCCAAGTACCTGTTACCGCCCAGCCCACTGTAATCCTGGCCCTTCCAGGACAGGAAGAGCTGGGGCTAATGGCTCTTGTATAAAAGCAGTTTGATGGAAGGAAAGAAACAACGAGGGAGCTCTGCAGTCAATATCAGGCTCTCTGAGACAGGAGGACAATGAGCATTTGACCTTTCGTGTGTGTGGCTGCCTCACCGCTAATGTCTCATCT
The DNA here is from genome assembly GCF_003255815.1 of Theropithecus gelada. Taxonomy (NCBI): domain Eukaryota; kingdom Metazoa; phylum Chordata; class Mammalia; order Primates; family Cercopithecidae; genus Theropithecus; species Theropithecus gelada. The sequence continues at coordinate 22,361,190 of NC_037682.1, read as the reverse complement.
GAGCACCGGGTCTCACCTGCTCTCTCAATGTATCATAAGAGCTCTCTGTTCAGGCAGACAGAATAAAAATAGTCATCTCCTCTTGACAGCATTCTTCACTACCTTGTGGTCTTCTTTCAGTGTTCTCCCTGCCTCTGCTCCTCTTGTTCTCGAGATTTTAATTCTTAGGGCCTGAATGGAGAAATTGCAATTTTATGGAAATACACACACACACACACACACACACACACACACACAGCAATAAAACACATGCCATGGTCAGTCAGTTCTGTTGCTTAGCTCAACAGTTACATCCTAGGAAAAAATGAGGCCAAGAGATAAAGAGTGATTCCCCAGACAGGCAGCCAAACACCATCATCCCAACATCTACCTTGGGAGTGTTAAGGTAGGAAGCTCAGTATTGATCCAACCCAACAGTGATAAAATGAATCAACCATCATAGCCAAGGATTGTAGGTCAAGAGTGCCATTGTCTTAAACAAAGAACAGCTCATTACAAAGCATCATATCTCTTTTCCCCATTCAGAAATCATACCCTTCTCCACCCATGAGGAAATTGTTAAGACTTTACCCAGTTGGAATGCTGGTTTCCTCCTTCTCATTACTTTCTAAAAATCACCTCTAGAAGACTTGAGAACATGTCACTACAAAGAGCAGACCTTCAAAATAGCCAAAGAGGTACTGACCTCACTTACAAGTTTTTCTGAAGCCAACATAAAAGACCTGTGAAAACAGATGTCCTTAGAGATATTCCTTCAGCAGTAATATCAAAGAAACTGCCTCAGCTCCCTTCCTTCCAAAGTAAGCCACATGGGCATGGCAACTGAACTCAATGCCTAGGTGCCTGGATGTGGATGTGTCTTTGAGATGAAATGCTGCCAACATGATAGACCTTTTTTCAAAAGTCCACAGTTGGATGTCCATTGACTACTTGCCAAAGTTTCCTCATGGTGATTTCACATTGCAAAAGCCAGCAGCCATTTTCTTAGGTACCACTCCATGGTTGTTGCAGACTGCCAGACCTGCCAGCTACCATCTCATTATCTAACAGCTCCCATTATGTAGCATTTACTGTATACCTGGTACTGCACAAAAGACTTCACTTACAGTAGCTCATTTAATTCACAAGTATATATATTTGTATATAGCATATATAATTATCCACTTTTGACAGATCATAAAAGAGCTTAGAGAAGATGAGTGACTTGTCTAAGGTTATAAAAATAATAATAACAGAGATCAGGACTCAAAACTTTGTCTAACTGGCTCCAGAGCCCAAGTTCTTAATGACTATCCTCTATTATCCTTTAGTTAACTCTTTCATCTGATGATGGAATCTACCATATCCTGGAAGGCTTCCTGAATTCATTGCCTGCCTCTCTCTAGAATGACTATAGTCATCCCAGGCAATCAAGATAAAATCACTTGCCAAAATGTATAACCTCTTCCTGCTCAAGGTCCCATGAGCTATTCTGACCTCAAAGTCTGGGAACAGCGTTCAAATGTATTCTATCTTCCTAATGCCCAGCACTCTCCTATGAGACTGCTACCAACACGTACTTCAATTAAAGTGTGGGTAATTCAGTGGTCAGGGGTGCCTGTCTGGAGTTAGTCATGTCTGGATTATAATAGTAGCTCCATTATTTACTACCAGTGTGGCTTTGGGCAACATATTTCAGTTTCCTCATATGTAAAAGAAGAAAACTCCCATTGCCCCACCTCCTATATGACAGTTTGGATAAACAGTATAGATGAAGTGTTAGTTGGCATAGCACCTGACACTCTATTAAAGGCTTAGAAGATGGAACTCAGGTATGTTGATATTGGGGATATGGGTCACCATTTTTATAAATAGCAAATCATATGTGCAGGAAAAAAAAATTGGTTTGTTTTATTGGATATTAAGTAGTCTCACCTCAGGTGATCCCATGCTATTAGTGATTGGAGGATAGTGGAGTGGAGGAGACTTTCTCCTCTCTGCTCTCTCCCCTCTAATCTCTACCAGAAAAGCTTCTCCTTCTTCTTCCTGCTGGTAAGAATTACCTGCACCTCGTACCTTCTTTCATCCCTATTTGTAAACATTGCTGTTCCAGGCAGCACATGCTCTCTTCTCTCCTGTGACTCTAACCCTCGTGGCTTAACCTAAATGACAGGCAGGGTGTAGGAAGAGAAGTTGATTTATTAATAAGGTCATCAAGTTGAAAGAATACTTCATAAATAACCTCCTTCATTTAAGAAATTGTACACTTAAAAAGCAATGAGATCCATTTCATATCTACCAGATTTACAAAATTAGAAAGTCATGGTAACACCAGCCTTATGGAGCGCCTGTAGTCCCAGCTACTTGGGAGGCTGAGGCAGGAGAATGGCGTGAACCCGGGAGGCAGAGCTTGCAGTGAGCCGAGATCGTGCCATTGCACTCCAGCCTGGGCAACAGAGCGAGACTCCGTCTCCAAAAAAAAAAAAAAATGCGAAGTTTCAGGAAACATAGGGCTGCAAAATAAAGTAGCACATACAGTCATTTGAATCATTAATCAATACATACCATGTAGTTTAATATACTGACAATTGAAGTCTAGTAAAGGCAAAATTCTGGAATATTGTTCCAGTTTGCACAATTCTAGGGAAGTGTTCCAGGACTCTAAATGTAGTCAGAGTAGAATGAACACTGAACTAAGTGCTCAAGAAACAATATTCTTTTCTCCAGATCTACCATTAACTTTTGTATGACCTTGATTAAACTGCCTTACCTTTTGGAATCTTAGCTTAGGACAGAGGAATAATAATAATTCATGTACCACATACTGTGCAAGGTGGTTGTACTGATAAAAGAGTATTGTGTGTAAAAGCTAAGTATATCATAAAATACTAAGCCAATTTGAGTTATTCATTATTAGTATGCTTAGAATCTTTCTTTGCTGAGTTGCCCCCTGAAAAAGAACCTGATGCAAATGTTTAAAAGTGTGCATAATTTATCTGAAAACATTATCCCTGAAAGCAGGAATTAGTAAAGGACAGAGGAAGTGAAATAGGAAAGAAAGAAAGGTCAACACAAGGATGTGCTCCTGAGATGGTCACTACTAGGGACTCCTGGTTCCTTGATTCCCCAGACCCTTCCTGGACACCTACTATAGTGCATCTCTGAGCCACCCACTAGGGAAATAAAGAAGGAACATTTTATCTATCAGTTTCTCTCTCCCATTGGCCATGGGTGATACCATGGGGCATTGGCTCTTTTGCTTTTGGGGGTTGCGGCTATTCCCATAGATGGCCAACATCATGAAGTCAGATAGATCCATGGCAAGAAGTGAGAGAGGAGCAGTTGGATTGCCCCTACTTCAAGCTGGCCTAAGCCTCAAGTTGCCAAAGTGGTTGGAATAAAGGGCCTGAGATCATTTGAAGTGGTTACTATGCAAGAGATGTCCAGCAGAGCCCTTCTGAGAAATCATAACCTCTATTATCCCTTTCTTGGAATAACAAAGGCAAGCATGGAGTTATTACAATTTGAAGGCAGAGTTCCAAATTATTTTTATTTCTTATCTTGCTGTCAAACAGATAGTAACCTGAATCTTATTTTTTCCAGCACATCTAGAATGCAGAAAAACCTAAACCTTTTTTTACTTCTGTTTGGTAAACCTCACTCCTTCCTCTTCCCACTGCCTTATCCTAAAGCTACAAGATGTAACTTTAAGGTAAAATCCACAATTCAAAGATTTTTCAAGAGAGCTCAAACTGGCTCTGTGTGTGTGTGTGTGTAATGATGTTTAAAAGAATACATAACTGGAAGGCTTGATGGCTGCCTGGGCACAATCTCTTGTCTTCCCAACGGTGGTGGGAAGGTAATTCCATCATTTTGAGCTGCCACACTGATGCAGTCAGCCCAGCTCTGTAATCAGATAAGCAATGTACAAATTAGCCATGGGATGGCTTTCTTAGCCACATTTGAGAAAAAAGCTCAATGGACACTGTTTCACAAAGGAAAAGGAAATGCCAAATGCCTTTCGTGTCAGATACACAAGGATTTCATTCCTCACTGTGGCACATGTCATTGAGTGATCTTAATCCCTCTAAACCTACACTTTCTCATCTGTAAAAAGAGAGTGTTGAAACCTATGTCAGGGAGTCATCGTGAAGATTCAGAATTAGAGATGATATGCATTCCCACCTAAAAGGATGCCTAGAAAATATGAGGCATTCAATAAATAGCTGCTATTATCATTATCACCATCATCACTGTCAATAACACTATTAGTTTTATTAACCTATAAATTTGTGATCATCTTACAGAAAATGCAAGCTAATGTTTCCAGCTCAAAATATGAGATAAGTGGCAAGCCAGAGAGAAAAGTCAGATCCACCAGAGACCCTCCACCTCAGTACCACTGCCTTATGTCTGTTAAAGTAGATTTTTTTTCACCAACACCTGAACTCCTTTTGTGTAATTGAGGAATCTACCACCATATGAGAGAGGGTAGATCTATCCACCAGCTTTAGAAAGTAATCATTCTAGGCTTAGCCAATCCAGATCTTTCTATCTAGAGCTTCGAAGCTGGTGTGAGTAGCACCAGAATTACCTTCTTCCAGTGTCCAGTGGGGATAGTGGAAGGGACAGCATCCAGTGTCCAGCAGTGGACAAGGGACAGGCCAAAGGATAGTGCAAGGGACAGCATTCGTGTCCAAAGGAAGTGGCCAGGTGCCCAGGGTTGCACCAACACGTCCTTGACAGACTTTTCATGTGACACGACCTTGGCTATGATTCCAGTTATGCAGTTTCCTTTGCTTCCCATCTATGGTTTAAAACTTGTTGACCCAGGCTTCTCATCAGTTTTGTGAGCCACTTGATATCTTCCCAATATTTTTCTCTTTAAGTTAGTCAGAGTTTGTTTTCTCTTGCTTGCAGCTAAAAACCCCAGCTGGTCACTGGCTAACTGAAGCAGAAAGAGGATTTACTGTGAGGGTATCAGGTGGCTCACAGAATCAAGTCAACAGCTAAGAACCAGACTCAGAAGGTCCAGGAGCCAGGAACTCCAGAGGACAGGAGCTGATGAAAAGCTCTGGTAGGGCAGAACTGCAAGGGTAAATGAGCTAACACCTGGATTGTCCATCTTTGCTTAAAGGCTCAAATTCGGCTGGGCACGGTGGCTCACGCCTGTAATCCCAGCACTTTGGGAGGCCAAGGCGGGCTGATCATGAGGTCAAGGGATCGAGACCATCCTGGCCAACATAGCGAAACCCTGTCTCTACTAAAAAAAAAAAAAAATTTAGCTGGGCATGGTAGCACACACCAGTGGTCCCAGCTGCTTGGGAGGCTGAGACAGGAGAATCGCTTGAACCTAGTAGGCTGAGGTTAAAGTGAGCTGAGATCATGCCACTGCACTCCAGCCTCAAAACAGAGCGAGATTCCATCTCAAAAAATAAAAAAAAAGACTCAAATTCACCTAAGAGGGTTCAGTGAGCCAACTTGGATCACATGCCTACCACTTCGTTAAGAGTCACAGGCACTTTGATGGAAAATCCTGTCAAACCAGCATAAATGACAAACAACTAATGCCCCCCAAAAAAGCAAGCATTATCAAGGAAGTAAAAATAGATGCAGAGTGACAAATAAATGAGTAGTTTTTTAATCCAGCAAATGTCCACAATACTGATTCAGGTATGTCTGCCACAGGTTCAGGAGAGGATGGTGGGTCCATTCCCCCTCTAAACAGTGCATCCCATGATTCTTCACCACATTCTCTTTATACCGTGTTCTTCATTCCTGTCTCCTCCCTCCAAACCCTCCTGTCCTTCAAATCCAGTCACATTCCACATCACCCATGAAGTCGTCCCATGGTGTCTCCACTTCATCCATCCCTGCCCTTCCTCGGAATTTGGAAAGCATATTATCTATAAAATAGTATAGGTTTTCTTCAGTAAGATTCCTGTCTTGTCTTTTCATATCAAGTGTAAGCTCCTTCAAGGAAAGGTAACTTCATGTATCCCCCACAGCACATAGAACTGTTTCCTGAGTATCAGTCATTTACAAACTATCTTATGAATTTCTGCCATAGTTCAGTCTCATCTCTATGATTTTTCTTTAAACTTACTGTATTTTAGCTGTGTATTTTAGTTGCATTCTAATAAATTACCATTGAAAATTACGAGTTTCATATAGTTATACATCTTTCCAATACAGTCTATACCCTGTTAATAAATAATGTTCAATCTTGCGATATGTTGAGAGAGAGAAAGATTAAAAACTACATATCTTGAAAGATTGACCAAGTACTTTGCCAAGCACACAAACTTGCAAATTGGAAACAGGTGAATAAACGAGTGAGTCAATCAATCAGTCACCCCTGAGATTGACTCACTGACTCTCTAGTAAGAACCCAGCTGACAGATACTGGGTCTCAGGTTGACTTTTGTAATTCCTTCCTGAGCTAATTAGTGCTCATTAAATCAATCAATCAATCAATCAATCAATTCAATGCCTATATCTGGATCAAGCTAAAAGGAAAGAATGGAACTGGCTTCTGAAATTCCTCACTTCGTCACACAGACAAAGTGTGTTCTGAAAGTAAGGCACATTTGTAACCCCCAGACAACAGTTTAAGAGCACGTTCTTTGGCTGTATGTACAGTTGCATAAACATCCTTCCCCTCATGGTCCATTAGCTTCTAGGAAATGAGCGAAGGATCTGGCAACTGTCTTTCACTTGATCTTTGCTTCCCTCAAATGAAGGAAAGTGCTTTTAGGCTGAGCTCTAATGGAATTGGAATCCATCTCCGCTTTGCTTATTTTAGTTAACATTCCTTAACCCTCCCAAATCCAACCGCTGCCTGAGCTCTGGGCTGAGCATTTAAATTAGAGGAGGGGAGTGGCAATAAAGAACAAAGAGGGCATTTGGATTTATTTCTTCCTCCACAATGCATTCCGTGTCTTGTATTCCCTGAGTCTCAGTGCTAAATTTAAATGGCCCATTTTTTTCTTTTGCTCACAATATATCTTTAGTTAGAGCCAGACCCAAAAGCTATATGTTTTGGAAGAGTGGAAACATCGTAACTGTTGGAGTCAGAAAAACCCCGAATTTTGATGGACATTTTGTCATTTACTTTTTGTGGGAACTTCGGCAAATGAACTTGTGTATGCTTCCATTTTTGTTCCATGAAAGAAGCATAGCTAGATACAGTCACCCAGCCTCTTCTGATATGAAAACCCCATATGAAATATGGGGATTTTCCTTCTTTATTTTAGTGTCATTAATAGTGACTGAGCCTGTTCAAGAGAGAAAGACAACCCACTCCTTCCCCCAACTCTTCCCCATCCTCCCTAGGAAGAAATAAGTATTTTCCACTAGGGGAGATGAGAAAAGTCCTAGGCTTTTTGTTGCTGTTGTTGTTGTTGTTGTTGTTTTTGTTGTTGTTGCATAGTGAGGGTTTCCTCCCAGGTGCTAACAATTTAAGATGTTCACAATTGTGCGTAAAATTGGAAGAGAGAGACTATGTGTGTGTTTTTCAGTTGGAGGACAGTGAAGACCTGGAGGGAGACAAGGGAGGAAACACAGTGGATCTGATATGGTTTTCTGTAGTTTGACCTGATACTGGAGAGTTTTTCAATAAGCATTTCCTCCATTCCCACTGCACACCCCAACGCATATGCTGCAAAGGTGCAAGGGGTGTGGTCTCTGAGCCCAGGAACAAAGCTGAACAAAAGTCTTTGCCAGGCAACTGCCTTGCTTTTCCTCAACAGAGAACTTCTCAATATAGGCATGCAAGTCCTACTATTAAAACCAGTCTCTAAGGAGAAGAAACTTTGTTCCATCTGTGGCAGCCCCTTGCCTGGTGACCGCCCAATAAGAATGATGATGACTGTTTCTACAAAAATTTAATCTGTTGGTGTCCAGACATCCTATGCAGGTAGGTGGCTCCCCACTGAGCCCTAATACAGGCATACCTCATTTTATTGTGCTCTACTTTATTGTGCTTTGCAGATACCACATTTTTTGCAAATTGAATGTCTGTGGCAACCCTGTGTCAAGCAAGTCTATTGGCAATTTTCCAACAGTATGTGCTCACTTCATATCTCTGTGTCACATTTGGGCAATTTTCACAATATTTCAAACTGTTTCATTATTATTATATGGTTTTATCTGTTATGGTGCTCTGTAATCACTGATCTTTGATGTTACTATTGTAATTGTTTTGGGGCGTCACACACTACACCCCGGTAAGATGGCAAACATAATCAAAAAGTGTAAGTGGGCTAACTGTTCCATCGACCGACTGTTCCCCTGTTTCTCACTCTCCTCAGCCTCCCAATTCTTGAGACACAATAATATTAAAATTAGGCCAGTTAATAACCCTATGATGCCATCTAAGTGATCGAGGGAAAGGAAGAGTTGCATGTCTCTCACTTTAAATCAAACGCTAGAAATGGTTGAGCTTAGTGACGAAGGCATGTTGAACCCAAGATTGGACAAAAGGTAGGCCTCTTGCGCCAAACGGTTAGCCAAGTCGTGAATGCAAAGGAAATTAAAAGTGCTACTCTAGTGACCACACAAAAGATAAGAAAGCAAAATAGTCCTATTGCTGATATGCAGAAAGTTTTAATGGTCTGGATAGAGCAATTCACCTTCAACATTCCCTTAAGACAAAGACTAATCCAGGCCAGGCCCTAACTCTCTTCAATTCTATAAAGGCTGAGAGAGGTGAAGAAGCTGCAGAAGAAAAGTTTGAAGCTAGCAGAGGTTGGTTCATGAGGTTTAAGGAAAGAAGCCATCTCTATAAAACAAAAGTGCAAGGTCCAAAGCAGCGAGTGATGATGCAGAAGCTGCAGCAAGTTATGCAGAAGATCTAGCAAATGTCATTGATGAAAGTGGCTCCATTCAATGATATATTTTTAATATAGATAAAACAGCCTTCTCTCAGAAGAAGATGCTATTTAGGACTTTCATAGCTAGTGAGAAGTCAATGCCTGGCTTCAAAACTTCAAAGACAGGCTGACTCCTTTGTTAGGGGGGCTAATGCAGCTGGTGACTTTAAGTTGAAGTCAATGCTTATTTATCATTCCAGCAATCCTAGAGACCTTAAGAATGATACTAAGTCTACTCTGCCTGTGCTCTATAAATGCAATAACAAAGCGTGGATAACAGCACATCTGTTTACAGTATGGTTTACAAATATTTTAATTCCACTGTTGAGACCCACTGCTCAGGAAAAAAAGATTCATTTCAAAATATTACTGCTAATTGACAATGCACTAGTCACCCAAGAGCTCTGATGAGATGTACAAGAATATTAATGTTGCTTTCATGCCTGCTAACACAACATGCATTCTGTAGCCCACGGATAAAGGAGTCATTTTGATTTTCAAGTCTTACTATTTAAGAAATACATTTCATAAGGCTACATCTCCCATAGATAGTGAGTCCTCTGATGGATCTGGGCAAAGTAATTGAAAATCTTCAGGAAAGAGTTCACCATTCTAGATGCCTTAAAAACATTCACAACTTATGGTTGGAGGTCAAAATATCAACATTAACAAGAGTTTGGAAGAAGTTAATTTCAATCTTCGTAGATGACTTTGAGAGGTTCAAGATTTCAGTGGAGGAAGTAACTGCAGATACAGAGGAAATACCAAGAAAACTAAAACTAGAACTGGACACTGAAGATACGATTGAATTGCTGCAATCTCAGGATCCAACTTTAATGGATGAGGAGTTGCTTCTTGTGGAAAAGCAAAGAAAGTAGTTTCTTGAGATGGAATCTACTCCTGGTGAAGATGCTGTGAACATTGTTGAAGGGACAACAAAGGATTTGGAATATTATATAAACTTAGTTAATGAAGCGTCAGCAGGGTTTGAGAGGATTGACTCCAATTTTGAAAGAAGTTCTACCGTGGGGAAAATGCTATCAAACAGCATGGCATGCTACAGAGAAATCCTTTGTGAAAGGAAGCATCAATTGATACAGCAGACTTCATTGTTGTCTTATTTTAAGAAATTACCACAGCCACCCCAAACTTCAGCAACAACCACCCTGATCAGTCAGCAGCCATCAACCTCAAGGCATAATCCTCCACCAGCAAAAAGATTAGGACTTGCCGAAGGAAGGCTTAGATGATCATTAGCATTGTTTAGCAACAAAGCATTTTTTAACCTTTTATTGGTACATAGTAGTTGTGCATATTTATCAGGCACATGTGATATTTTGATATATGCATACAATGGTGTAATGATCAAATCAGGGTGTTTAGGATATTCATCATCTCAAATATTTAACATTTTTTGTGTGTTGGGAACATTTCAAATCTTCCCTTATGCCTGTTTTGAAATATACAGTAAATTATTGCTAACTATAGTCACCCTACTGTGGTAGAATGTATTCCATCTATCTAACTGTATGTTTGTGCCCATTTACCAACCTTTCTTCATTCCCCTATCCCCTTCCTAGCCCTCTGGTAATATTGTTCTACTCTCTGTCTTCATGAGATCACTATTTTAAGCTTCCACAAATGAATAAGAACATGCAATATTTGTCTTTCTCTGCCTGGCGTAGTCCCTTTAACATAATGACTTCCAGTTTCATCCATGTTGCTGCAAATGATAGGATCTCATTCTTTTTTATGGTTGAATAGTATCTCATTGTGTATACATACCTCTCATTTTCTTTATCCATTCATCCTTTGATGAACACTTAGATTGATTCCATATCTTGGCTGTTATGAATAGTGCTGCAATAATGTGGCATTAACCTCATGTAGCATAATGTTTACTAACCATTCCCATAACTCAGGCAAGTTTTCCTTCTAGAATAGTTGGCTGTAAGGTAATACCTCCAAGATATTGTGGATACGGTTCCAGACCACTGCAATAAAGTGAATATTGCAATGAAGCAAGTAACACAAATTTTTTGTTTTCCTAGTGCATGTAAAAGTTACATTTACACTATACTGCAGTCTAGTATAGACTACGTGGGGGTGGAGGGCATGTCTTTGAAAGATTGATTTATTTTCCTTTGCATAAATATCCTGTAATGGGATTGCCGGACTGCACAGTGGATCTCTCTTTTTTTTTTTAGATTTTGAGAAATCTCCATACATTTTTGCATAACAGTTCTACTAATTTACATCTCCACCAACAGTGTATGAGTTCTTATTTCTCCGCATACTCACCAGTATTTGTTATTTTTGTCTTTTTAATAATAGCCATTCTGAGGTAAAATAATATCTCATCTGGCTTGGATCTTCATTCCTCTGATAATTAGTGTTTTGAGTGTTTTTTCATATACCTGTTGGTCATTTGTATGTCTTCTTTTGAGAAATGTCTATTCAGATCCTTTGCCTGCTTCTTAATGAGAGCAAAGTATTTCCTAATTGAGGTGTATGCATTGGGTTTTTTAGACATAATGCTATTTTAAAAACTTAATAGACTACAGTACAGTGTAAAATATAACTTTTACATGCACTGGGAAAACAAAAAAATTGTGTGACTTTCTTCATTGCAATATTCACTTCATTGCTGTGGTCTGGAACTGAATACACAATATTCACTGAGGTGATCACCGTACAGCCAACTATTCTATAAGGAAAACTTGCCTGAATTATGGGAATGGTTAGTAAACATTATGCTACATGAGGTTAATGCCAAGTGTCTCACGGGTCTTTTAAGATTTAAATAAGCCGGCCAGGGGCGGTGGCACAAGCCTGTAATCCCAGCACTTTGGGAGGCGGAGGCAGGCGGATCACGAGGTCAGAACATAGAGACCATCCTGGCTAACGCGGTGAAACCCCGTCTCTACTGAAAATACGAAAAATTAGCTGGGCGTGGTGGCCGGCGCCTGTAGTCCCAGCTACTGGGGAGGCTGAGGCAGGAGAATGGCGTAAATCCGGGAGGCGGAGCTTGCAGTGAGCCGACATAGCGCCGTTGCACTCCAGCCTGGGCGACAGAGTGAGACTCTGTCTCAAAAAAAAAAAAAAAAAAAACAGATTTAAATAACTCAATGAATAAAGAGTACTGCATCTGTTTGCTTGCTCATCTTCTTCCTTTTACTTGCACATGGATCCTACCCTGAATATTGCCATGGCCAAGGAAACTATTTAATTCAACAGACCTATACCCCAATATTAAGTGATGCCATCTGTAAGTAAATCAATACATGTTTCTCTTTTAATTGAAGAAAAGCTAACCATAGTTATCCCAGGAGTGAAACTTCAATGTGGTTTGTTTACAAAATTGAAAGTAAAATATGCCCAAAGCATCTTTTTTTCATTTTTGATCCTTTTATTAGGAAATATTAGCAACACTTGAAACTGTGTTGATGTTAGTACTGAGAGCATATTTAAGAAGGAAAAAGGGAACTATGTTTAAATATTCATTGAAATCTTCCTAACCTACCCTTGACTTTCTTCACTTTCATGCAGTTGAGGAAAGGGTAGGAGTTTCAGAGATGGCTCAAACAAGAACAACTGCACCACAGACTCTGTAAATTTCTGAACTTAATATTTGAGGGCAATATAGAAGGTCTAGAATATGAAGTAACTCTTAAGGCCATTCAGCAAGAATCTGAATCATGGGTCACAAAGCTAGTGTCCTGGAGCAGGTCATTTAGTGGGTGAGTTTAATGGATCGTCTAGCCTCTCAAGGATATCATGTGTACTCTGTATTCAGTGACTTTCATGGAGTTATAAAAGAAAATTGTTGGCCGGGCGCGGTGGCTCAAGCCTGTAATCCCAGCACTTTGGGAGGCCGAGACAGGCGGATCACGAGGTCAGGAGATCGAGACCATCCTGGCTAACACGGTGAAACCCCGTCTCTACTAAAAATACAAAAAACTAGCCGGGCGAGGTGGCGGGCGCCTGTAGTCCCAGCTACTCGGGAGGCTGAGGCAGGAGAATGGCGTAAACCTGGGAGGCGGAGCTTGCAGTGAGCTGAGATCCGGCCACTGCACTCCAGCCTGGGCGACAGACCTAGACTCCGTCTCAAAAAAAAAAAAAAAAAAAGAAAAGAAAATTGTTGCTTGGTGACAAGAAAGCCAACTTCTAGTTCTGATACTGGAAGTAGAGAGGTATAAGAAAGCAATGGCTTATTCAGAAAACATAACTTGTGGATACATTAAAGAATAGAGAGTGCATAGGGATAGCTGGTATCAGTGGCACACCAGAACTTCAGGTATGCTGGGAATGTGATTGTAAACTTAACTTCTATTTCAGTCCCCCATTCCAACTAGTGATAAAAATTTAATCTCATAATATTTTCAGTATATTGGGTTAAGTAAAAATGTATTATTAAAATTAGTTTCACCCATCTCTTTTTATATTTTTAGTGTGGCTGTTAGAAAATTTTAAATTACATATGTGGCTCATATTATATCTCTGTTGGACAGTTCTGGTCTATGTTATTTAGAATACTTTATTGCTGGAGTACTCAAATGAATTATTCAGTGGACTGTAAAAACTGGTGAGCTGTAAGATGTTCTAGTTGATGTCAATTTTTTTTTATATATATACAGGGTCTAGTTCAGTCACCCAGGCTGGAATGCAGTGGTTTGATCATAGCTCACTAATTCTAGTGCCTCATCCTCCCCAGTAACTGGGATCACAAACATGCACCACCACACTCAGCTATTTTTTAAAATATTTTGTATAGATGAGGTCTCTCTATATTGTCCAGGCTGGTCTGGAACTTCTGGGCCCAAGTAATCCTCCTGCCTTAACCTTCCAAAGTACTGGGATTACAGATGTGAGTCACAATGCCTGGCATATGTCAAAGTTTAAAAATCAAAATAGGCTGGGTGCAGTGGCTCACACCTGTAATCCCAGCACTTTGGGAGGCCAAGGCGGGCAGATTACTTGAGGCTAGGAGTTTGAGACTAGCCTGGCCAACAGAGAAAACCCTGTCTCTACTAAAAATACAAAAAAATTAACCAGGCATGGTGGCACACACCTGTAATCCCAGCTACTCAGGAAGCTGAGACATGAGAATCATTTGAACCCAAGAGGCGGAGGTTGCAGTGAGGTGAGATTGAACTACTGCACTCCAGCCTAGGAGACAGAGCAAGACTTTGTCTCAAAAAATAAAAAAAAATAAAAATAAAAACTTAATCTCAACTAGTTTGGCTATGTGTCCCCAAACCCCATCCACCTATGATACACACATTCTCTTTTCTAGAGATTATGTGTAAGTTCCAGAAGATTTTCATGGTGACAAAGCTTTGGAGAAAGAGGACAACTAGTCTTTGCTTGTCATATAGTCATGCAAGTATGCATTGTGACCATCAATCATTCCATGTGATGCTCAGCCCTTAACCTGGTGGGTCATTGCTAGGTTATAACCATTTGATGGCCCCTTCACGTATGTCTCTTTGTGTAACACCTATGCCATGGCCAGTGTCATAGGAAATATTCCCATGGGATATGAGTACGTTGTAAGGCTAGCTAAAGCCCAGTTACCTTCTAGACAAACTATACAAATATTTGCTCCCATGACACGCTGAAGTCTTGCCACCTTTTATGATTCTACCCAGAAAAGTTGTTACAATAAGTTGCATGATTGGTCCAATTATTTATATCTTCCTCTGCCCAAGCCTTTTGCCATATGACTTTGCACTTCCTCCCACTAAAGGGATAGATTCTATTTCTCTGTTTCTTGACTTTGAATTTTGCCTCATGACTTGCCTTGGCTAATCAAATGAGATTAAAGAAACAGTGTGCCAGCTCCATGCATAGGCCTTGAGAGGCTTTGCATGTTTCCATTCACTTTCTTGCACCTCCGCTATAGCCAAGAGAAGAATATGCCCAGGCTATCTCACTGGTCTGAGGATGAAAAACATGTGGAGCAGAGCCAAGCTTCTCTAGTGAGTCCAGGCTAAATCATCTGATCACCCGCCAACACAGAGACATGTGAACAAGCCCAGCTGAACTAAGCAGAGTTCAAACCAAGCTCAAACCAATCAATTTCAGCCAGCCCCATCCAATCCACAGATGCAGGAGTTAAGTAAATGCTCATTGTTTGGCATGCTTTGTATGTAACAGTAATTAACCAGTATAACACCAGAGTTCCTATTTCCTGACAAAAGCTCAAACTTATCTACTGGATTTTTTTTTTCCCCAGAGATAAGCAAATGGTAGACAAGCTGTAAAGCCCAAAGAGATGTCATTTTCTACATTTTCGTCTTTCCTCTTCAATTCTCCTCCTCTCTTCATCCAGGTTGTAGCTAAAAGCTTTGCCCTCACTCATTATTTAGTCTCTTTGAGACACAGATTATTTGTTTTAACTGCATTCTATTGTGTCAGCCCTTCTATAAGACAGTAAGCATGAAATTCCTTATCTGAATGAATGGAGGCTAAAAGTATAAGGAATGGGAGGTGAAGGCATATTGGGCTTCTGAAAGGATGGTCCCTCTTTCATACAAGGTACATTTGGAGGGTGTATCATCAAAAGAAGTTTCCCCCTCCACCCTGAGGCAGAGTAGGAAATAGCAGAGATTTATCTCAAGGGTACTGGAGGGATCCTCGGTCCACAAATGTCTTCCCTGCTTGCCCGTATTTGAAATCCAAAATTCCTCATTTCAACTTTTGTCCTTTTGCATATCTATTTTGTTCTTCAGCATCCCCAGATGATGATAATATCCCAAGTTTTTAGCAGAGAATAATTCCCCCTTGAGTAATAGAAACAGCATCATCTGAGATCAAAAGGCTCCATCCTGGGTCTGCCACTGGCCAGCTGGTCAATGTGCTAAAGTCAGTCCATCTTTTGGTGTCAGATTCCCTGTCTATAAAATAAAAGGTCCGGACTGCTGTTCTTTATGACCCTAAAATCTCAGAGTCCTAAAACACTGTGCCCTATAATACAACTGAGAGATTGTTCTAAAGAAAAGAAGATAAGATAGATTGAAAAGAGGATGGGGAAGGAGTGAGTGTGGGGATACGAAAAGGCAGGGTTCAAGCAGGGTGTTGTTAAAAGGGAGGCTAGAAGGCCCCATATTCAAGCTTTGCCTATTTTCTTATTTTATCACCAACTACTTCACCTCTCCCCACTCCATCCCCTTGTCTCCAGCTGCAAAGACAGGTGTGCAACCCAGGGACCCAGATGGATGAGTTTACACATGACACCTATTATGATGGCAGCTCCAACTTCCCTCCACCCACCTTTTAACCCCACCCAGACCACTCTCCATCCTTTGTGGCCTGTATATCATCTTCATAGGCTCGGGTACTAAAAACCAGGAAATTATTAAAGCCTAGGTCTGGCAATTCCACTGAACTTGACAGCTCATAAGGAAGATTCATTCTAAATACATTCCGATCAGCTCTGCCACCTTCCCCGGGTCTGAAAGGTAGGAGCTAGTCACACAAGGAAGAGAAAAACCTGGCTTTTGTCATATCAGCCACCTCGGCCTACCTCTAAGGCTATCAGGGACTCCTACTGGGTTTCTTTGGTATACAACCCTCAGAGGAGGAGCTGGAATTGTAAATCCTGGTAGCCAGTCCTCTCACCTTGCAACATCTCTTCTTTAAAAG
Source organism: Theropithecus gelada (assembly GCF_003255815.1). Taxonomy (NCBI): domain Eukaryota; kingdom Metazoa; phylum Chordata; class Mammalia; order Primates; family Cercopithecidae; genus Theropithecus; species Theropithecus gelada. The sequence goes on along the minus strand of NC_037682.1, from coordinate 22,344,691 downwards.
ATACTTTTGAAGAGTTGTGTGTACTTACATATGGCTTGCTTATTTCTTGTAAGTAATTGACTAATTTTCTGTCAGTTCTTAGTCACTTCTTAAATTGATGTTTTAGCACTATTTTTCCTTTGAGAGTGGTGTGTCTTGATTTTATTTCTTAGAGTCTATGTATTATAAATGACTGTAAGCTTCTTCACATCAAATGTAAAGAGCAAAAGTCAAGAAGGTAAACAAAGCCAATCAATTTTTAAGGCCACCTATCCAGTGGTGTTCTAACTGGTATATAGTAAGGCACTTGATTTTTTTTTTAATGAGTGAATGAATGAACAAACCCTCACTACAAGTAAGATCCTAACTAGAAGTTTGTATCGATCAGTTGCTGTTGCATTACAAACAATCACAAACACCATAGTGTCATACAATATTCAATGTTTATTATTAACGTATGTCTGGCTATGCCTCAAGTGTCTCATTCTGGGGATGAGGCTGGAGGAGCAGCAGCTACCTAAACACATTCTTCTTGGGATCGAGTTCAGAAGCTCCTTGCGGGGTGAGTAGAAAGAGCAATACCTCTTCAAGGCTGAGGCTCAGAAATGGCACCTTGTCACTTCAATCCACATTTCACTGGCCAAAGCAAATTGTACAGCCAAGTTGAACATCAGTGTGTGGGAAAGTCTTCTTCTCCCACGGAGGACGTCGGGTGAAGGCAATGAATATGTGCCCCAAAATAACCTAATCCATCAAATACTCCAAATATAAAATGGAAGCGACTGCAGCTGCCCTGGTTGATGGTTGAGACAAGCCAGCCCAGAACCATCCCCCAAATCTCGTTTCTCTCTCTTGCCTCCTATGGTGTTTCCTGGGCTACTTCATCAGAAACGAGGGCTCCAAAGGACACAACTTTACAATAAAAGCAAGTACTTATATTTTCCCTGGATATGATACTGCAAGTACCAGGTTCACAAGTGGAGAGTGAATTCTAGGCTGAGATAACATAATAAACAAAAGATGATTTTAAAACATTTTCTCCCTAGCTCTAAGTACCATTCTTAGGACATTGTATGTAGGTGATAATCGATGTTTCCAAAAAGGTGAATAAAAATCAGAGTGAAAACATAAATTTAACAGTCACTTGGCTAAAGAGTGTATAAAAATTTCAGCTAGTTTTACAGTTTAAATTTATCACAAACACGATTGGTACTTATAAAGTATACATATAAAGTTAAAGAGAGCTTGTGTGCTTCTTGGAGCCCTGCCACGGCCGTGTGAACAAGTTCAGGCCAGGCTGCTGGAAAATGAAAGACCAAGTGGCAGCGTGTCTAACCAAGGCCACTCTAGATCAGCAACTATAGCTGGTTTACTTCCAAATGTGTAAGAAAGCAATGCCAAGATCTACAGAGCTGCCTACCTGGCCCACAGCTAACCATGGATGCATCAGTGTATCCAGTTGAGACCAAAGGAACTATTCAGCTGACTCATAGACGCATGAGCAGTAATAAGTGCATACTGTTTTAAGCCACTGGGTTTGGGGTGGTTTGTTGCCTTAGCAATAGACAGTGGATGCAGCTATAGCTATTTTCTTACTATCTTTATGTAGGTGCTGGAATTGGTTATAAAGAAAGACAAAGGAAGTGATAAGAATATAAAACAAAGTTAAACTGGAAGTTTTAATTGAGATAATGAGATAAGATAGCCCTCAGCTACCAAAAGAGGCTGTGATATACGCCAACGAGTAAATACTTCAAAGTAGAGGTCCTAGAAACTCCTTAGATATCACCAGATTGAGGGCATAAAAGAGTACTGAATAGAGATGGAGAAATATTTTTGTGAGAATTATTTTCTTAGAGCATGTTCTCCAAGGGCTATAGTGGATTGCCTGCTTCTGTCCTCCAGTACAGTGTGAGGGACTTGAAATGGACCATTTGGAGGCTTGACACATTGAAGACATGGTAGATTGGTGTCCACCTCAGTCTTACTCAGGAAATCCAGAGCGCAAGAGGTGAGTTGGTGAGTGCTATAGTATTGTAGCCTGGAAACTTGCTGTATTTTGTGATTGGCATATACTCTTAATTTATACTCTGGAAGCAGATACTAGATTCATGGAATAGCAGAGGGAGTAAGCAACTACTGAAATAGAATATATTTGCCTTGATCAATGGTTCTCAGCCATGGGGAATTTCACCCCTCAGGAGACATATAGCTATGATTGGAGACATTTTTGGTTGTTCCAACTTGGGGAGGTTCTACTAGCATCTGGTGGGTGTGGGGCAAGGATGCTGCTAAACATTTTCCAGTGCATTGAACAACTCTCCACAACAAAGAATTATCCAGCCCCAAATATTGATAGCACCAAGGTGGAGAAAACTGGCTTAGGTAAAGGTGATGTTTGGGATCACCAAAGAATGCACACAAAGGTCCCATGAGAGAGTCAGCTTTCAACACCTGCCAGGCTGAGAGAGCACAGAGCCATCCTGGGTGCATGCCAATCATAGAGGGACATTCCTAACCTCTTTACCTCTTCTAGCTGCCTTCCTTCTACCCTTTATTTTCCAACCCTTTAGCACCATGGTGGTGGAACAAAAAAAAAATGTAACTACAGTAGCAAGAAGGGAAGGAGGCGTAGTGGTATATGCCTGTAATCCCGGCTACTTGAGTAGCTGAGGCAGGATGATCTCTTGAGTCCAGGAGTTTGAGACCAGCCTGGGCAACACAGCAAGACCCCTTTTCAAAAAGAAGGAAAAAACGCCAAGATTTAGCTGCCTGGATGGCCTTGAGGCAATCTTCTGTGATGCTTTTGGGCATTGGGGAAAGGAATAAAAACAAAAAAAAGAAAGCAGGGAAGATGGAAGTGTAGTGTGTAGAAGGGGATAAGGAAGAAAACACCCTTATCCATGAAAAGTGACTAGTTTGTAACAGGCCCCAGCTGGAAAAGGAGAGATTGATTGTGAAATTGGTTTTGGAATTTGAAATACTCTACTGGACTGATCATTAGAATTATTCAGTTGAGACTGTGTTTATGGCTTAATGTAACCCTAGGTCTCCCTAGAGTGAAAAGAAATGTTTTGGAATTTACTTGAAATTTTATCTAGAGCCTTCTAAAGGGATATTGAGATGAAATAAAGTTGCTGATTGCACCCCCTGGGTCCTGCTTGTTTTATATACTCATTACCTTAACAGTTGCTGAATAGCCACTATGAAAGCTGGGAGCTGTCATATATATCATCTCACTTAATCATCAGAATTGAGGAACGCATGTATTTTTCTTAGTATTTGAAGAGGCACCATTATTCTTACTTTACAGGGAGAAAACCAAGGCTGAGAGACGTGAAGTAACTTGACCAGATGGCACTTCAGGGAAGGGCTGGATAGTGGTGCTGCTAGTGGGGAAGTACAGGAGGTGGTTTCAGTGATACTCGTTTTGTTAAAGCACATTCATTTTCAGAATCCTGGAATCCTACAGATAGGCATTTAATAATATATTACACTCTTATGTCAGTGTGATCAGCTGAGAGAGAGAGAGACAGTAAGAGTTTTTAATGTGCTGCACATCAATAGGCTCCAAAAAGTTATTTACAGCCAATATTTTCAAGGTATGGGCAAGCGGAGAGAGGAATCCAGGGCCAAGTCCTGCTCCTTCATGACCCAAATTAATCTCTCTGCAGCCAGTTGAGTTAGTCGGACAGATGTGTGTCCTCTTTCCCTGTGGGCTGACTGAAGACTTCTTCATAGCACTTTATATAAACCTATGTTACATTCCCTGCCACATTGTTTCATAATTAAAATTTTTAAATTTTCTTTTAGCCAGGTAGGCAAGACTCCTTAGATCTGAGACTTTTTTCACTTTATTCATTTTTTATCTTGTTGCACCGAATACATAGTAGATACTAAATGAGCACAGAAAAAGTTATTGAGCTAAAATCCTTGTCTTTGGCCAGACCCAGTGGCTCATGCCTGTAATCCCTGCACTTTGGGAGGCAGAGGCGGATCACCTCAGGTGAGGAGTTTGAGACCAGCCTGGCCAATATGGCGAAACTCGTCTCTACTAAAAATACAAAAATTAGCCAGACATGGTGGCTCACACCTGTAATCCCAGCTACTTTAGGAAGCTGAGGCAGGAGAATCACTTGAACCCGGGAGGTAGAGGTTGCAGAGAGCCGAGATCACACCACTGCACTTCAGCCTGGATGAGAGTGACTCCGTCTCAAAAAAATAATAATAAAGTAATAAAATCCCTGTCTTCAAGGAGCTTACACTGTACATGGAGAAGCGTGTAAAAAGGCTGTTGTAAAATAGTACAAATGGCATAATTTCTGTTTAGAGATACATATATGTTAGTACAGAGACCAAAAATAATATCTGAAAGATTCTGCACTAAACGGTTAACAGTGGTTACCTTTGTGAGGTCAAATTACAGAAACTTTCTCTTTCTGTAGAACATATTTTGAGAAGGGTTTATAATATGTAGAATTATTTTAGCTATTTGATATTGAGTCAGAAAATATAAGGTACACATAAGAGAAATGAAATACTGTATATAATACAAAGTTGTATGTGACTAGTTTTAAAATGTCAGCATGCAGCAAGCATGCTAGAATTCAGGTGGAACTCGAGATGATGAAACTCTAGACGATGGAACTGCAGACAGCAGAACTCCAGATGATGGAACTCCAGACAAAGAACTGGGGTGATCAGGGAAGCCTCCAGGAGGAGGGCTTTGAAACTTACACATTATTCAGGGTTTTGAAATAGACTTTCAAAAAGCATCCAAGTCCTGATCCTTCCGTTTAATCTCAGGATCTTGTTATTGCTTTTAGAAAAGCCAGCGCCATCTGTTTTTGGAAGCTGGCACCCACACCCGGCTGCTAATTTGGAATCCTAAACCACTTTAAAAATTAATGGCTTTATAAAAGGTCTGCAACTGCCTCTTAAGAGTTTAATATCATATTTATAAACTCAGTCTGTATTGAGTTCCAGCATATTGCAAATAATTTACAGTGTTGTCCTGCACAGAGCATAACTAATGTGGATCCACAGCTGTGCAGATAACTTTTCCTATCAACAGATGATGAACTCTAAGTGGCCCCATTTGGATGTGGGAAAAGAGTCCAGATTTGTAAACCTGCATTGGTGCCACTGGGAGGGAATTGCTATAGCAATGGCTTCCCTTACCTGGAAATCATCTCAATAGTAATAAATACAGCCAGCTTTTTTCCTGCTAGTTATTATACCTAGGAAGAGTGAGCCAGTCATGAAGTATTAATATATCACCTGCTGGTCAGCTTGCAGAAACTCTTTTTTGAGCAGTTGATAGTTTGGGAAGTGGGTCAGCCAGCTAAGGGGCCCTGAAGTCAAAAGGCAAGGTCTGGAATGGCAGAAGGGGTGAAGTAAAGTTTGGACCTGGGTCAGTTGCTATATAAGGATTACACATATTTGTGCCTTAACATCTCTTTAGTAATTTCTTGGTGCATTTCAGGATCCTAGAAACCAGGTCTGCTCTCTGCAGGTATGAAGTTCTTGCCTCTGAGGTCATGGTTCCTGTGCAATATTCAGTCTACCTGCATATCAATAGTCCTAGTTATAGTGACTCCATGGACAACTTTTGGGGGAAAGGACCAACGGTATACACATTGCCACTTCTACCATTTTCTATTGGCTAAAGCAAAGTAAAAGCCATGTCGGAATTCAAGGATCAGTAAAACAGACTCTATTTCTTGGTGGGAAGAGCCCCCACATCACACTGCCAAGAGTACAGACACAGAAAGATGTGAAGAATTGGGCCCACTTTGTAATCAATCTACCACACTGGGTGTGATGGAGAATTCTAGCTGTCCATCAAAATCCACTCTCCCTGCTTCCATAGCAAAAGAAATGCAGCCAGCCATGTAGATTACATTGCACAGCCTCTTTTGCAACTCAGTGTGACCTAGGTGACTAAGTTCTTATCGTGGACTAACTTTTCACTAATGAAATGTGAGCAGAAGTGACATGTGTCACTTAAGATTTCTGAGAATGTCTTCTGGGAGGCTATAGTCCATCCTTTTGTCAGCTGGAATCTTGATGTAGCAACAAACCTAGCATCATTTTATTTATGCAGCTGATGACGATGTCCCTGGAGATAGAGGAGTAACAACTTACAAGAAACTTGGGTTCCCAAATGACCAAGAGAAGCGGAGCTTTTTTCCTGACCTGAATTGCTCATGTCAGAAGTAATGTGCAAAAGACAAATATACTTTTGTTCTTTAAACTGCTCGGTTACAGCCTACCCTCACCCAACAAATACACTGGGGCAACTGAAGGTGCAGTCACCATTCATTTAGAAAACGAGGTCAACGAATACTTCACTATGGTATTTTCTGGAAAGAATCAAAGTCAGTCCTAATCCCCCCCTCCTCAGCCCCTCCATGGCCCACAGCCTCAGAGGGAAAAATAAAGCAATGATCTGACTACTTGTTAAGAGGATTTCAGTTAGGAAGGTGGGGAGGAGAGCTGTCACTCTCTATGAACACTTTGTAAATATACTCATTCATACTAGGGTTTTTCTCATCTGATGAACCCACGTCACAAATCTTTAACCTTTGCCTGAAGTACTTCTGACCATAATTGTTAGGGCTTCCTGTCACAGGGGCATTGAAATTCTGACTTTACAGCTCCTTGAAGGAGGATGGGCCACCAGCTATATTTCCCTCCCAGCTGGTATATCTCTGAAAATATTGAAGAATGGTGGACACTGACTTGAAGAGTGATCAGAGCTTCCAAATTAAGAGGCACATCATTATTGAAACTTAGGGTAGCCTGCAACCAAACAGAAGGACCCCATGGCTCCTCTATGTTACAATCTTCAAAGAATTTCTTATCTCTTTTAAAATTAAATCTAAAACCTCTGACAGGAGCTATTAATACAAGGCCCTGAATGATCTAACCATTTGTGGCTGCACAGCCTCATCTCATCCACGTGTCCTGATTGCTTCCTGCCTCTGCTCCCACTGGCATGGGCATTCCTGTTTCTCTGTTGCATTTAGTGTCCTGCACTCCTCTCTGCCTGGACAGTTTTCTCCAAATTCTCTGCCTAAGTCTTATCTATGTTTCTGATCAATGCTACAATGTCAGTTCCTCTGGGAAGTTTTTCCTCACCCCTCAGACCAGGATAGAGCCCTCTTTCTGCCTTCTGATGGGACCTTTCTTAGCACTGCAACAATTATACTTAACTAAGTATTTCTTTCAAGTTGAATACTAGACTCGCAATCCCCTGAGGACAGGAACCGTGTCTCCCTTCCTTACTGCTACATGCCGGCACCTGACATAGTATAGCAGGCAGCCCTCAAAAAATACTGAATGAGCTCACGCATGTAATCCCAGCACTTTGGGAGCCCAAGGTGGGCGGATCACGAGGTCAGGAGATCGAGACTGTCCTCTCTAACCTGGTAAAACCCCGTCTCCACTACAAAAAAAAAAAAAAATACAAAAAATTAGCTGGGCATGGTAGAAGGCACCTGTAATCCTAGCTACTCACGGGGCTGAGGCAGGGGAATTGCTTGAACCCCGGGAGGCGGAGGTTACAGTGAGCCAAGATTGTGCCACTGTACTCCAGCCCAGGTGACAGAGTGAGACTCTTCTCAAAAACAAACAAACAAACAAAAAAACAAATGAATAAACATATAGATAAACTAATGAAGGGGAAGTGTCAGAAAGAGAAAGAAAAAGAGAGACAAGCAGACACGGGAAAAGAAAAAGCAGAGAAAGTCAGTTTGCTACCTGATAGAACGGTTCACATGCCAATGAGACGCTGGAGGCACACCCTCCACCCCGGATCCCAGGAGAGCTGCACAGCATCTCTCCTCCGTGTCCCACTAGTTGTTTCAGATGTTAGCCAACTCATTTCATTCTCCTTGGAGAGATGCATCCGTGAGGAATTGGAACGCACCTTACTGCACATTCCCTTTTAATAGCAAACATGGTGAATTGAATCAGCGGCCTGGACTTAGGGACAAATTGCATTTGGAAATTGTATTTATGTATCAAAAAACTAATTACCACCAAGTTCCACTTCAGTAGTACTTGATGATTTCTTTATTGGACCTAATTGTACTTCTATTCAGGATAAGAGTTTGCTGTCTTTTAATTGATCATGGGAATTGAAGATACAAAAATGTGAATGGATACAAGACCTCTTTCTTTTGCTGATTTCTGGCCCACGGAAAACAAAATAGCCTCTCACCACTTGCAGGCGAAACATATAAATATTTATCCATCTTGAGCAATCTTTTGGGATCTGCTAGCTTCAAAAGATGTGGTATAATACTTTGTACCCGCTTTCAGAAATTTACCTAAATGACACAGGCTTTCAAATCGAAGGTGCGTACTTTCACAAAACTACAAATGGCTTGTTCCTACAAACATCCAGCGTTCTTCCTCTGAAATAAGAAGTGAGGCAATGGAAGACACACTTCTTCATGACCATTTGATGAGGGAATTGCTGCCACTGTCTGCAGTCTCAGTGCAGCTCTGTCTGCAGCTAGGATAGGAAAAGCTCATGGACTCACCCGGCAGGAGAGTCGCGGTGGGACATCTCACCCACTCACCGAAACTGGGAGTGGCAGGATCTGCCATCACATTAAGCCACATCTTAATGAAGTAAAACACTGGATTATCCCTGGTAACGTTTCTGACTTGTCACTTTATAGAGGCAGCAAAAGAGGGCAGCTGGTGTAGCAAGCGAAGCAAAAGAAACCTGAACTCCCAAAATCTAACAAGAAGATCCCCAACATCACCTACACCCAGAAAGAAGGAACCCCTTTGTCTGCCTTAATAATAGGTTTTGATTTCTTTTTCTTTTTCTTTTCAAAAAACTTAGTCATGCAGGGCTCTGGGGGTATTTTTAAAGTGGTGACCTTCTTGCCACCTCTATCAAAGGAGAAAAGGTTTGCTGGCTGGCTGGCTTGTGCGCTTCCCTCTTATGACCAAACCCCCAGTTCCCTTGCCTCTCACATCTTTCTGTCTTTCTAGTGCCTCTGTGACTCGTATCTCCTTAGCCTGAGGTCTATGCAGTTGGTCAGTTGGAGAATGAGAGTTTGTAACCTGCAGCGTGCAGAATCCAAGGGCCAACAGGCAACTAGGGCATGCTTCTCTTTAGGAGATGATGTTTTGGCAGGGCTCTTGTTCCAGTCTGGTTGTGAATAGGCTTCATTTCCTGGTTCCATCACATCTTCCTCTCCTCAGAGGAACTCGGATACTCTAATTCTCTCTGTGTCTCTTTGCCTCAGTCTTCATTGTGTTTCTGTTCTCTCTCTCTCTTCCTCCCTCCACTTCCCCTCACTTTGTCTCTTTCTCTTTTTCTTTCTCAGTCTGTGTATCTGTCATCTGTCTTTGTCTCTCTCTGTGTCTCTATTTCTCTATCTATAGATCTATATACCTATCTATCTCCCTCTCTCTTCACGTCTCTTTGTCATTGGAAAAGCAAAGCCCGGATCCCACCACCTGTTCAGTCTGAGTTGCCTCTCCACGGCCTCCCTGACATATCCACAACTTAATGCTTTCCGGTGCCTTCCCTCCCTTTTCCTGAGAGATCTCCCACACTGGCCCATCTTGCTCCTGGGCAGATACCAACCCTACTCCATGCATTTTTCCTTCTCATGCTCCACAGCTTTCCAGTTTTTCATAGTCGTGCTCCTGACAGCCTTGATGAGTTCCTCCTGAAGGCTTTTCTGCATTCCTCCTGCCTTCTTCCCTCCTCTTTCTCTACAATTGCTCCAATATTTCTTTCTCTAACCTGCCTCACTAAGTAACCCATCTGGGCACTCAGTGCTCATTGTTTCTCAAGAATCCTGATCAAACCATAAAGCAGTATTAACTTATTCCAGTGCAAATCACATGTGTGCGTTTCTAAACTTCGTTTTTGACAGGATTGCTCAATTGCTTCTGACTCAATCAGACAAGGAAATTCCCAAAGCCACACCCATTTGAAAATGAGAGATATTGCTCCTTAAGCTGATAAGCAACTTCAGCAAAGTCTCAGGATACAAAATCAATGTGCAAAAATCCTATATGTACAAGCATTCCTATACACCAATAACAGACAAACAGAGAGCCAAATCACGAGTGAACTCTCATTCACAATTGCTACAAAGAGAATAAAATACCTAGGAATCCAACTTACAAGGGATGTGAAGGACCTCTTCAAGGAGAACTACAAACCACTGCTCAACGAAATAAAAGAGGACACAAAAAAATGGAAGAATATTCTATGCTCATGGATAGGAAGAATCAATACTGTGAAAATGGCCATACTGCCCAAGGTAATTTATAGATTCAATGCCATGACTTTCTTCACAGAATTGGAAGAAACTACTTTAAAGTTCATATGAAACCAAAAAAGAGCCTGCATTGCCAAGTCAGTCCTAAGCAAAAAGAACAAAGCTGGAGGCATCATGCTACCTGACTTCAAACTATACTACAAGGCTGCAGTAACCAAAACAGCATGGTACTGATACCAAAACAGACATATAGACCAATGAAACACAACAGAGGCCTCAGAAATAACACCACACATCTACAACCATCTAATCTTTGACAAACCTGACAAAAATAAGAAATGGGGAAAGGATTCCCTATTTAATAAATGGTACTGGGAGAACTGGCTAGCCATATGTAGAAAGCTGAAACTGGATCCCTTCCTTACACCTTATACAAAAATTAATTCAAGATGGATTAAAGACTTAAATGTTAGACCTAAAACCAAATCCAGTCAGTTCATGAACTATGGTGCAATCAAGGTTTATTTTACACTATACAGGATGAAAAGCAGCAGGAGGTGGGTGGAGGCAGGTGAGAGGGAGCCCTTTCTGGGAAAGGTGCGTTCTCCTTTCTACACCATTTGCTTCACTGAGCTGTACTTAAAATTATTACACAGAAGTATATATTTAGGGTAAAAAAAAAAAAAAAGTCCAAATGCAAGAGGATTTCCAAACATGGGGAAAAAATGCTCCTACCTAACACACTGAAGAGTTTTCGTTGATACTGCCCCACCCCCCACTCCTTCCTCTCACTGGGCCTATGAATGCAAAGCAAAACATTTTAGGGCACTCATTGGTATTTACCCAAAGAAGTTAAAGACTTTTGTCCACACACAAACCTGCACACAAATATTTACAGCAGCTTTATTTACAATTGCCCAAACTTGGAAGCGACCAAGGTGTCCTTCAAAGGGTGAGTGGATAAACAAACTCTGGTACATCCTAACAGTGAAATATTACTCAGTGCTAAAAAGAATGAACTATCAAGCCATAAAAAGACATGGAAGAAATGTAAATGTATACTACTAAGTGAAAAAAGGCAATATGAAAAGGTTATACACCGTATGATTCCAACTACATGACATTCTGGAAAGCGCAAAATTATGGAGACTATAAAAAGATCAGTGGTTGCCAACCAAAGCAAAAATAGACAATTAGGATTACATTAAGATAAAATGCTTCTACGCAGCAAAGGAAACAATCAACAAAGTGAAGAGAAAACCCACAGAATTGGAGAAGATACTAGCAACTACCCATCTGACAAGGGATTAATAATCAGAATATATAAGGAGTACAACCAACTCAATAGCAAAAAAAAAAAAAAAAATCCATTTAAAAATGGGCAAAAGATCTGGACACTTCTCAAAGAAGACATGAATGACAAATAGGTATATGAAAAATGTTCAACATCAATTATCATCAAAGAAATGTAAATCAAAACCACAATGAGATACCATCTCACTCCAGTCAAAATGACTTGTATAAAAAGACAAAAATAGAGCTGAGCGTGGTGGCTCATGCCTCTAATCCCAGCACTTTGGGAGGCTGAGGTGGGTGGATCTCTTGAGGCCAGGAGTTCAAGACCAGTCTAGCCAACATGGTGAAACCCCATTTCTTCCAAAAATGCAAAAATTAGCCCAGCATGGTGGTGGGCACCTGTAATCCCAGCTACTGGGGAGGCTGAGGCACAACAATAGAATCACTTGAACCAGGGAGGTGGAGATTGCAGTGAGCCGAGATTGTGCCACTGTACTTTGGCCTGGGTGACAGAGTAAGACTCTGTGTCAAAAAAAAAAAACAAAAAAAGACGAAAGTAACAAATGCTGACGAGGATGTGCAGAAAGGGAAACCCTCATACGCTGTTGGTGGGAATGTAAATTAATATAGCCACTATGAACAACAGTATAAAAGTTCCTCAAAAAACTAAAAATAGAATTACCATAAGACCCAGAAATGCCACTACTGGGCATATAGTCAAAAGAAAGGCAATCAATATGTCAAAGAGATATTTGTACTCCCATGTTTATTGCAACACTATTCACAATAGCCACGATAGGGAATCATCCTAAGTGCCCATCCACAGATAAATGGATAAAGAAAATGTGGTATGTATATACTATGGAATATTATTCAGCCATAAAAAAAGAATGAAATCCTGTCATTTGCAGCAACACGGAAGGAAATGAAGTCTATTATTTTAAACAAAATAAGCCAGGCACGGAAAGACAAACATTGCATGTTCTCAATAATATGTGGGAGCTAAAAAAGTGGATCTCATAAAGATAGAGAGTAGACTGGTGGTTACCAGAGGCCAAGAAGGGGATGGGGGAGAAGAAAGTGAAGAGGGGGAGAAGAATAAGGTATTTATTGCCACTGATCTGTGCACTTAAAGATGGTAACGATAGTGAATTATACATCTATATTTTACATCAATTTAAAAAAATTTAAGATTAGTGGTTGCCTTGAGAACACATGGACACAAAGAGGGGAACAACACACACCAGGGCCGGTTGCAGGTGTGGAGTGAGGGGAAAGAACTTAGAGGACAGGTCAATAGGTACAGCAAACCACCACGGCACACGTATACCTATGTAACAAACCTGCACGTTCTACACATGTTTCCCGGTTTTGTTTTGTTTTGTTTTAAGAAGAAATAAAGTTAAAAAAAAAAAAAGGATCAGTGGTTGCTAGGGTTTAGAGGAGAGGGAGATGAATAGGTGATGAGCACGAAGACATTTTATGGTGGTGAAACTATTCTATATGAAACTATTATGGTAAATATATGCATGTCTTCATAAACTTGCCCAATCCTGTAGAATGTACAACACCAAGAGTAAGCCAGAATGTAAACTATGGACTTTGGGTGAATATGATGTGTCAACGTAGGTCCGTCGATTGTAACAAATGTACCACTCTAGTGGGGGATGTTGATAATGGGAGAGGCTATGCATGTTGCAGACAGGGAGTATATGGGAAATCTCTGTGCCATCCTCTCAATTTTACTTTGTACCTAAAACTGCTCTTTTTAAAAAGTCTTTAAATATGAACAAATAGGAGGTCACTCAGAATGATGTGCAAGTCAAAAAGTCCCATATAGTCTCTGACTAGAAACTGTTGGGTCCAGTAAATGCCTACAGATGGAATCCTGGAATATCACTATGCTTTATAACATTTATATTTAGTGTGTTTTGAGTTCATTTTATTTGAGTGTGTTTTTGCTTTAAAAAGTCATCATACCGGCCTGGCAAAGTGACTCACACCTGTAATCGCAGTACTTTGGGAGCCCGAGGTAGGAGGATCACTTGAATCCAGGAGTTTGAGACCAGCCTGGGCAACTTAGTGAGACCCCATCTCTACAAAACTAATGAATAAGCAAACAAAAGTAGCCTGCTATGGTGCCATGCAGTAGTCCCAGGTACTCAGGAGGCAGAGGTGCAAAGATGGCTTGAGCCTAGGAGTTTGAGGCTGCAATGAGCCAAAATCACACCACTGCACTCTAGCCTGTGTAACAGAAAGTGAGACCCTGACTCTAAAAAAAAGAAAAAAAGAAAAAAAAGTCATTGTAACAAAAACGGGAATCTGTTTAAAAAGTGAAATAACTTTTCTGGAGCTGTTGTGACAAATTGTCCTTAGCTGAATGGTTGTCATGCAAGATGAGTCTGTTGACCAGCAGCTGAAGAGGGAATCTACAATAGTCAGGGGCAGAGTGGGGAATACAAGGGAAAATAGGTAATGAGAAATGCACAGCACCAAGCTACCAATTATCTGAAAAGGAGGCCCCTCCCAACTAAAAAGCAGGGCCCCTTGTGTCCCTGCTTCACAAGGCAGGGAGAACATCACTGGCTCCAGAAAGCTGAGTATGAAACCACAAAACAGTAAATAACATCTTCTGCCCATGAGAGGCCTCTCTGTCAGCCACACTTGGCTGTTAAATTTAACCCACCTGTGACCGTATCCTGTGGCCCTAATTCCACCCAGTTATCTATCAAATGCAAACTGTCAGTCATCAGGAAGACCAGATAAGAAAGTGTGAACAACAGTGGAATTCTGTGTCCACTGGAATTAACAGCATTGCATAAGACACAACAAGCTGCATTACTGTTTTAAAGTCAAATCCCAGAAATGAGACCTCTGCTAGCCTGCATCGTGCCTTTGGGTAATTTTGAGAAAGGTGCTCAGTCTGGGAAAGTTCACTCAGATGTAGCACCGAGACCAGATTCAGGGCTTAACAAATGAAGCAAACCTTCCATTTCAGCCCTCGTTCACCTCTTATTAGTCTGAGTGTTTTTATGCAGTGCACAGAATACACATCTCTATGCAGCAGCCCCAGCAGAAAACTATACAATGGAAGAATGGAAAACCCAGTCTGCAGACTACTTATTTCAAGGAACATTCAACAGTCACTTATATTTAAATTCCAACACACAGAGGATTCTGGAGTCAAGAGATCAGGATCATATACATGGTGAAACCCTAACGGAATGTATAATCCTGAGCAAATCACTTCTCTTCTTTGTCTGACCTCAATTTTCTCACCTGCAAATAGAGGAAACTGAACTTGCTGACCTCTTCTGAAGATACTTCCAGCTCCGGTCTTCAGGTCTCTCAGATGAACTGGCACAAAAATGTGGAGGGTACCATTGTTTGCAATGACAGCAGTTTTTTAACAGGATAAAGAAAAAAATCGGCCGGGCGCGGTGGCTCAAGCCTGTAATCCCAGCACTTTGGGAGGCCGAGACGGGCGGATCACGAGGTCAGGAGATCGAGACCATCCTGGCGAACACGGTGAAACCCCGTCTCTACTAAAAAATACAAAAAACTAGCCGGGTGAGGTGGCGGGCACCTGTAGTCCCAGCTACTCGGGAGGCTGAGGCAGGAGAATGGCGTGAACCCGGGAGGCGGAGCTTGCAGTGAGCTGAGATCCGGCCACTGCACTCCAGCCTGGGCGACAGAGCAAGACTCTGTCTCAAAAAAAAAAAAAAGAAAAAGAAAAAATTCCTCACCACCACCCAGATGCTCATCAATAACGGATGGAAGTAAGTAATAGTACATTTATGCACTGTAATAATTTGTAATACTTTTTAAATAAACCATTTAAATCTATAGTTAATGATGTAGAGCAATGCCTGATATGTAGTGTTAATTTTTTTAAAAAACAAGCTGTAGAAATATATAAAGAATATGATTTAAACACACAAACATACACACACGCACACACATGCTTATTTTTTATTTACAATGATCGTGTAGGGTAAACACAAGAAACAATTCACAGTTGTTACTTTTAAAGGGTATGATGGAGGGGGGAGGGGCAAGAAGAGAGTCTGTCACTTTTATTTTACATCCTCTGTGGCCCTTTATTTTAGGTTTATCTAAATTTATCTTAAAAATCATAAAACGTTTCTTACAAAAGAGGCTTACACTCTGCACCCTGCTGTGAACAGATGCCAGGGACATGGTGGCCCACTGCTACTTTTCCTCCCTGTCTCACCCCTCAAATGTTACATTGGCTGCAAAGTAAGGTGTTCACAAAAATTACATGGGGGAACATTTTTTAAAACCAGGGAACATTTTTTTTAACCAGTAACAATGAACACAAAATAAAGTCCACTCATTCTACTGCTGTTTCAAAATTTCCACATTAGTTTTTACAAGCCCTTCCCTACACCCCCAACCCTGTTTGTGAGGAACTAAAACATTGTATCTGGTGAACAGCAAAGGTTTCACCACACCTCAAATGCTAACACCTGTGAAGCAGAGGCATGATGGCTTTTTAAACAGAAGCAGGTTAAAAAAAAAAAAATGATGCAGGACTCCTTCAGTCCTTCACTAGTATTTGTTAAAACTTTCCAGAAAACTGTTTCATACTGTCTGCAGCAAATACTGTGCATTCTATATCTGGTCCTATGTTCTTAAATGATAATAATCTAATAATATTCACCTCCTTCCACAGGTTCATCAATTTTAATTGAAGCTCCAACTCATGATGGATTTGTTTGATTCACTGACCACCTTTGCCAATAATAGATCCAACCAAATCTTTGGGAATAGTTCCTTGTGTAGTAATAATAGGTCCACGATATGAGCCACAATCCCCTGCATAGGAATAACTATATCTGGAGCCACTCTGTGGCTCCTAAACCATGTGCCATTCTGATGCACTCCATGTATCTATTGCAGAGTCCCAAGTTTCATCAGCACTGAAGCCAGCCATGCCATGTAACCATCTCCAGGTCCTCCTCTTCTGTCATAGGCCCTTATGTCTCCTACCCTCAGTGGTGGTAGTGAAGAAAGATGAAGATTCTCAGCTTTGCTACCACCCCAGGCACCTTGTCCAAAAGAAGGAGGAGGTGGTCCTCAACAAGGACTCATGTCATAATAATCTCTTCTAGATAGTGGCAGGGAATGCCCACACTGACTGGTAGACATTCTGTCCAAAGCACCTCTTCCCTGCCTGGGAAACCCCACCAGGCATCTAAGGTGGCCATCAGACATCATTGTAAAACCACCATAATGTAATGATGTTACATCATGTAATATAATAGGTTACACCATGAAAATTGGGATTATAAGGCTGTGCACGTCCTCTGTAGGAGACTCAGACATAAGATCAAGGATGATTTTATGCACTCTACAACTCCAGAGCTTTTCTCCAATAAGAACAACTCGGTCAGTGGAATGAGGACAGCATTCCTGGAAAAGCTTGATTGTTGTTTGAGTGTTCTCCTGAAGCTCTTTGATTTTAGCATCCTTGACCTCAATAATTCCTCCTGCCAGACTCTGATGAGTCAACAGCCTCAACTCACAATCAAAGTTGCTTCCTTTATAATGGTGGTACTCTTCCAAGGTAGGGATGATTTTCTTCCGAATTTCTCCAATGGTGTCAATATCAGCACTGATACTCAGCATGCACTTGGGGCCACTGCCCTCTGGGGCTAGAACCCCGGCACTGTAGTCTGTACAGAAAGCCTTAATATTCTTACCTCCCTTTCCAATCACTGTCCAAGCATTCTTGCTCTGAAACACAACACATAATTCAGCCATCAGTGTTTCTAGATCTTTTAAATGCTTGTCCCTCTTCCATATCTTCCGCAAGGCATTTACCAAATTCACCATTGGTTTCAGTGTTAGGGAAGGTTTCCTCTAGCTGTTCAGTTTCCATTTCTTAAATCGGCGTGAAATGGACACATCAATCTATAGGCATGTGGGACAAACGCGGGACACAGGCAAGATGCTGAGGTCGGTGCAACAGAGAAACAGGATAATGACTCCTCTGTGACTTTCTGAATTTTATCATAAGCATTAATCACATTGGGAATAAAAGGAGACAATAAAATGTTTTAAGTTAGGTAGTCAACAATTAAGATCAAAACATACAGGAGGGATTGCTAACTCTGAAAACTTTGTTCCGTTATTTAGATATTTGCTTATTCCAGGGTCTGCAGCATTGCCAGAAGCACATCCAGTGGGGTCATTTTTATGACTCAGTTTCCTAAAATGCTCTCGCCTCCAGGTTCCAGCTCAGTGCCATCCTCCTCACCTTCTCCCTGTGGAAGACGAGGCACCTCATGGTATCCTGATTTTCCCTCTCTGAAATAGCTTGAGGGTTTCTCCAAAATAACAGCTCTTTCTTCTAGATATTAATTAAGAAGGTCAGTTGAGGTTTCACTTAGAATCATAAGGTCCAAACTGAAAAGCCTAACTTCTCTACCTCCACAGACAGCAATAAAATCCTCTCTGCAGAGACTTAATATAAGCAAAGAAAATTCATCTGGAAAGGTGAGGCCCGTCAGTCAGCAGGAAGCTACAAATCCCGCAGCTGGTACAACTCGGTTATTGACCTCCACTGTAATCGTATCTGTTTTCTGTTGAGAATGAACTAAATTCCATCAGGCTGGGCTCTCAGGGTCTCTGTTCTCAGTTCAGGATGCAGTGACCTGTGCTGATGTCTCCTAGGGTAAATCTATTTTTTAATCATCTCCTCTATCCTGCTTTCCCTATCTCCTAAATGGGAGATGCCTATCCTTAGCACTGCTGCTTTTAGAATTGAGAAGAAATCAATCAGGAATGACCAAAACACAATGTGTCTATAAAATACAACAAAATAATCACAGCTATTACAATGTTTAAAATCCACCAGGGCCTTCAAATCACTTGGGAAAGCATTTTATATGTGAATATAAATTATACCATCTGCTGCTCTCTCCTAATGTTTAAATCAGATCACTGCCAAATCCAAGCATCAAAGAAAGAAGAAAACTGAGTCCATTTTTTTGTTTTCTCATACATTTGAGCCTCTTCACCTCATTGCACCTCCCTTTGTACTTCTAAGATGTAGGTTTTCCCCAAGGATATTCAGTGAGATCAAATTCACAAGTGATTGGCTTTAAAAAAAAAGTAAATGTATAACCTCCAACACAGACACCCACACAAACTAATCCTTGAAAGCACCCTCCCAATGTTGAAAAGAATGGGATTTGGATTGAAAAGAATGAGATTTGTGGGGGGAAAAAAAAGAATTTTTGAAAAGCAACCAAACTAGACTGGGCTCAGTGGCTCATGCCTGTAATCCCAGAACTTTGGGAGGTCAAGGCCGGTGGGTCACGTGAGGGTGGGAGTTGACACCAGCCTGGCCAACATGGTGAAAACTCGTCTCTACTAAAAAAATACAAAAATTAGCCAGGCATGGTGGTGCACGCCTGTAGTCCAAGCTACTTGGGAGGCTGAGGCTGGAGGATCACTTGAACCTGGGAGGAAGAGGTTGCAGTGAGCTGAGATTGTGCCACTGCACTCCAGCCTGGGTGACAGAGTAAGACCCTGTCTCAATAAATAAGTAAATAAATAAATAAATAAAGTCCTGGTCCTCAGAGGGCTCACCAACTGTAAGAGATGCTTTCCTTACCATTTGACCCAGCCATCCCATTACTGGGTATATACCCAAAGGATTATAAATCATGCTGCTATAAAGACACATGCACACGTATATTTATTGCAAAACTATTCACAATAGCAAAGACTTGGAACCAACTCAAATGTCCATCAATGACAGACTGGATTAAGAAAATGTGGCACATATACACCATGGAATACTATGCAGCCATAAAAAACAATGAGTTCATGTCCTTTGTAGGGACATGGATGCAGCTGGAAACCATCATTCTCAACAAACTATCACAAGAACAGAAAACCAAATACCACATGTTCTCACTCATAGGTGGGAATTGAACAATGAGATCACTTAGACACGGGAAGGGGAACATCACACACCGGGGCCTGTCGAGGGGTGGAGGGAGAGGGGAGGGATAGCATTAGAAGCTGTACCTAATGTAAATGACGAGTTAATGGGTGCAGCACACCAACATGGCACATATGTACATATGTAACAAACCTGCACGTTGTGCACATGTACCCTAGAACTTAAAGTATAATAAAAAATAAAAAATAAAGAGATGCTTTCCTCTCAATTCCTTTCTTGCTCAGGGAAATACTAAGATACACCTAGACTGGGGATGTTAACACCTCATCGGCTTCCAGGTCACAAACACAGTGAATCACGCACACAAGGGAGGATCAGAAAGCAAGAAAAGATTTCCTGAGGAATACGGAGGCCAACCCTAAAATGCAAAACCACATTACACCAATTATTCCTGATCCAGGCTGAGGTGTCTGGGTACAGTGGATAATTAGAGGCCGCCCCAGTCTTTGCACCGACATGACTGGTGCTATTTAATGTAATTACATTACAGTAAAATGATGAGTTTTCCCATAATTGGTAGTTACAACATAATTGTGTCTACACAGAATATTAACACCCTAATTGCTGGAGCCTTCCATTCATGTCAATGAATGTTTCCATTCTCTCTGGGCCGTAAAGTGAGAGAATTGGAATTTTCTGGTATAGCCCCTCACATTCATCCTCTTTTGTTCATACATCGATCCCCTTAGATCTTTTAAGGAATCCCACTTTTACCCCTCAAGGACACAATTTCTTTTTCTCCTCTTACTTTCCACCTTCCTTCCCTGGTAAAACGAGCTCTGCCAACCAGAAAGCATGGGACAGATTCATTTCATTGACAAGTACAGTATTCTAGTGAGTGCTAGGCTCAGAGAAAGGCAGGTCTGTGTACATCCTGGCTTGCCTGCTTCATTTCTGTTTGACCTTGGCAAGTTGCTTAACCTTGCCAAGTCTTAGTTTCCTTATTTGTAAAGTGAAGATTATACTATCCACTTCATGGTGCTAATGTAGCGTGTAAAATAAGCACTTAAGGCCAGACGCAGTGGCCCACGCCTGCAACCCCACCACTTAGAGAGGCCACGGTGGGAGGATCACTTGAGCCCAGGAGTTTGAGATCAACCTGGGTAACATGGTGAAACCCCATCTCTACAAAATATATATTTTTCAATTATCCATGCATGGTGGCACACACCTGCAGTCTCAGCTACTCAAGAGGCTGAGACAGAAAGAACTCTTAGGCATGGGAATTCAAGGTTGCAGTGAGCTATGATCGTGCCACTGTGCTCCAGCCTGGGTGACAGCAAGGCCCTGTCTCTATAAATAAATAAAATAGGGATTTAAGTAATGTTCGTTGAATCTGAGAGGATCTTACTAATAAAAATTATAGGATATTGTCCCCAGGGTTATTTCTATTTTTAAGGGGAATATGGATACTTTGAATTAAATCAACCAACATCATTATTCAACAGGTAGGTAAAGTATTTAAGGAAGTAGAAGAGGTTCTTCCAAAACTCATTGTCATACATAATAATGTCTGGCCACTTAAGACACAGAATAGCATGATGATTTAATGCAATACCCAAAATCCAGATGGCCCAGGTCTAGATCCCAGTCTGCCACTTTTGATCTATGTGGCATTGGGCCAGCAAATTTACCTATCTGTGTTATCATTTCCATCTACAAAAGCAAAATGTTGTTAATTGTACTAAACTCCCAGAGTTGTTATGAGGATCAAGTAAGTTGAAATATGTAAAGCCAGCTCCTCCTACCACCCCCAGCCAACCAAACACTTTCTAAGGATGGAGACTATGTATGTGTCATTAAGTCCTCTTCAATGGTAGGAGCTGTAAGGCGTAAAACTTAGCACTGTTGATAGTAATTATTCCCCTCCATATGAAAAATAGAACAAAAGGAAAAAGAGAAAAACAGCAGTCTTCAGTGAGAAAGAATGCAGGAGACACAGTGGAAAACAAAGAAAGAGCTGGTGATATTCCAGAGCTTGTTCTAGTTTGTCCTGCATCCCAGATTTCTATAATTTAGTTATCCAACCTCCCTTAGAGTCTATGAGTGGATAAATTCTCCTTTCTGACAAATTGTAATTTCATATCTTGCAACCAAAAGAGTTCTGACTGATATGCCCCTAAATTTTGGGGAGCAACATACTGACATCCTTGAAAACTGTAAGTAGGCCAAGCGTGGTGGCTCATGCCTATAATCCCAGCACTTTGGGAGGCCAAGGCAGGTGGATCACCTGAGGTCAGGAGTTGGAGACCAGCCTGGCTAACATGGTGAAACCCCGTCTCTACTAAAAATACAAAAATTAGCTGGGCGTGGTGGCAGGTGCCTGTAATCCCAGCTACTTGGGAGGCTGAGGTGAGAGAATCGCTTGAACCTGGGAGTTGGAGGTTGCAGTGAGCCCAGATTGTACCATTGTACTCCAGTCTGGGAAACAAGAGTGAAACGCCATCCCAAAACAAAAGAAAAATGTTAGTAGATGAGCATTGACATCTTCACCAAAAACCTTCTCAACTGCTTTTACAACAGGAGAAAAGAGAAGGGCTGTGTGTATAGTGAATATCACAGGGAACAGGAACAGTCCTCCCAGGCTTTGAGCTAGACACCTTTCTCTACCACTCCCTTGTTAGACACTTGAGCAGGTCTTTTAGCTGCTTTAAATCAGAATTTCCGCATTTTTTTTAAATAAAAGGATTGGATTACAAGACTTCTAGGACCCCTTCAAGGCTGAAAATCCCAGCTTTCAATTTCATTTCTCAAAGTCAATTAATTGCATCTGAGCCGTCAAGATTCATTGGTATTTGTCTAGTAGGAGTTTGTTTTCAAAACTCCTTCCCATTCTCCTTTTTTTTTTCAGTCTGGAAGCTTGTGTTAGCATTTGAGCCAGTCTCATCGTTTCTTCAATTAAATCCAACACTTCTTGGAAATTGGCTGGAAGGCTACAGCCTGGATGGCAGAGAAGGGATTAACAAGAGTCCCTCATTAGCACGATACGGCTAATGAAGAAACAGTGTGTGGTGATCGCTTCTCTGGAGAGGAGTTTAACCTTGGGAAGGATTTCACTAGCGGCAGCTGAGGACACTGATGCCTTTGAGAAGGGGTTGCAGAAATTAGCCTAGGGTTGCACTCACCAAGAGAGAGAGAGCCTTAAGTAAAGGCACTTGGAATTTGTTCAGGCCAATCTGTAGGGAGCAGATGTCGCCAGGAGCTTAGGGCTGGGATGTGAGCCAAGGTCGAAGAAGAAGTCAGGAAAACCCTAGTGACAGATCAGCGGCGCCAGCGGCCATGCCTGTGATAGAATGAAATGCTGGCTTCCAACGTTTGCAGCCAGCTTTGCTGTATCTGAGAAGAGTTGGAAGGAAGACAAAAAGATGAAACACGCCTGCCAAGCAGATAGCAGTCTTGCCTGCCACGTCTGAAATGGCATGTTTAATCACAGTGGCACACTTTCTCTTGCCTACTAATGACAGAAGGAAGTTCCTAATGAAGTTATTGCTCTGCTGACTGAATTAATGATTTCCAGTTACAGGGCTTGTAAACACGCCGTGTTACGCGTGCACGTGTTAATTGAGGCTGCACTTTAGAGACACTGACTCCACAGATAACTCATCACAGATAGCAAAGTACCAGAGAAAGCAGGGCTAACCAAGGGGAACGGGCTGTGGTTGCTTGGAACACTCAGGGCCTGATGAGTATTTGTGAATTAGGGAAAGGGGAAAGGGAGAGAAGAGGATGACACCTATCTAAAGATGAGAAAGAGGGCACCAGAGAACAGATAAAGCCATCCGTATCCCTGACCTGTGCCTCTGCTATCCCCTATATCCAACTTCATACCCCACTCCTACAGCACTCATTCTTCCCACCTTCAAGCCTACTCATCTCAAATCCCAAATTTAGACGTTGCACTGAATATTTTTGCCCGATGGTGAGCCTCATAATATGGCCAAATATGCTGGAGAAAGAAAGAGAAAAAAAATTTGTTTTTTTCTTTTCCAAATGTGTTTTTTAAAGCCATCAGAAGGGCATACATCTTTTAAGGTGACAAGCTCACCTGTGACCTCACGGGGTCCACAGCAAGGAGGACACACAGAAGCCAATCTCGGAGACCACAGGCTGCGTCCCACTTCCTGTGGCTGCCGCTGTTGCCATCTGCATCTGAGTCAGTCGGGGACTGAGAGTACAGCAGGCCGGCGAGCGAGAGGCTGCCAAATTACAGAGCAAGGAGCACTTAGGGTGGTGGGAGGGGGAGGAAAGGAGGAAGCTAACTAATAGCTTGCAAACGTGTCTTCTAAAAAGCGTGTTAACCAAACAAGCTGCCATCCCTTAATCCCTCCCACTCCTGCCTGAATGTACACTAATTGAAAATTAAGTTTTCAATTTGAAGCCATTTTCTAATTCTGTCTCATTCAGGAGCAGTTAGAGTCCCGGTGTTTTGCTGAATTCCCAACGTGCTTTTCGTGAGCTCCCTCAGAAAGCCGACAAAAGAGTCTTGTCAACATGTTCCTGACAGCAGCAGGAAAAAAGGTTTGTGTAGAAGGAGAGGGTCATCTTGGGAGTCAAAGAAAGCAAGGCCAGACCAGGCTAAAGATCCTGCAGATCTTGAATGAATGTAGAAGACATTTATTTCCTCCTTCCTTTTCCCATCTCCTCTTTCCCCAGTTGAACCGTAGTTACAGCCTGGTCAGGAGGGAATCCTCTCACTCGTCACTGTCCTGTGCCCAGTGCATTTGGAAAGCCTCACCAATGACACCAGAAGCTCCTTGTGGGCAGGCACTCTGTCTTCTACAGACAGGCTTTGATTTCCAGGGGTGACTACAGTGAATGAACTTACTTGAAAGGAAAACGTCATAGAAAATAGAGAAAACCAGGTTTACTGGGGCTCTATATTAAAACCTGAAGTGGGCTGGGCATGGTGGCTCACGCCTGTAACCCTAGCACTTTGGGAGGCCAAGGTGGGCGGATTCCTTGAGGCCAGGAGTTCGAGACCAGCCTGGGCATCAAAGTAAGACCCCCCATCTAGAAAAAAGAAAAGAAAACAAGAAAACAAAGAGAGAGAGAGAGAGAGAAGGAAAAAGGAAGGAAGAAAGGAGGAAGGGAGGGAGGGAGGAGGGAAAGGAGGGAGGGAGGGAGGAAGGAAGGATCAATCCAAGCATGGTGCTCCCAGCTGCTTGGGAGGCCCGAACATGGGAGGTCAAGGCTGGAGAGAGCCGTGATCGTGCCACTGCACTCCAGCCTGGGTGACAGTAAGACCTTGTCTCAAAAATAGTAATAAAATATAAAATTAAAAAAAAAAACAGAAGTGAAAAGTTATAAAAATTGATTTATTTTAAATTTATAAATAACAAGTTGTAGGTCATTACTATTCCAGAATAAAGAATAAATCATGCATTGATTCCTTTGGCATAATTTCTCACAAAATTGTATGATTGCACAATAGGGCATTCTTTATTTCATATTTAACATTCTCAGTGAGAGCAAATAAGAGAGTCATTTTTGAAAAATATTTAAAGGCTTCCTCATTTTGCCCAAGAGACTCCCTTTAGCTTTTGATATTCTAATTATTTTCTCTCAAAGAAGTTCAGGCATCCTCATCCTTATCTGCTTCCATTTATAAGGGTTCTTCTGATTCCTGTTTTACCAATGGTTCAGACTGTCCTCCAATATCAATTCCCTTAACTTCATGAAATCCTACATCTTTTGCAATATTTTCAGTTTCACTTTGCAATTGATTGCAATTGAATTTGCATTGCATTTGTTAGACATTCACCTTTCATCAATCATCAAGAGCCTGACACCCACTCACAAAGACCCTGGGTCATGGAAGGGGATAGAGGCTAGGGCTGATCAGGGAAGGATGTATGCCAGAGAATTGTTGGAAATGGTGAGTTCGTTAGTGGGTATTGTCATTTGCAAAGCTTTTCCTATGCAACTTCATAGAACCCCTGTGATTTGTTGAGTAACTCAGATATCTGTCACAGGTTGCTACCAAGTCATGATTTTGAAATAATCTAATTCTAATTAATGGGTTCCTGGGAAGGGGAAAGAAGGACACTTTGTTTGGGAATTTAATTAATGAAGTATTTCCAAACATCATGATAAATTATGACAAATGACATGACCACTACCCCCTTCTTAATATTTGTGATGAACAAGAATCTCATATGCTTTGATTTAAATGTAGGTCTGAAAAGGTAAATCTTAGTATGGATTGGAATTTGGGTGGCATAAACTTGAGTGAACGTTAGAGAAATGAATCTCAGGAACAGAAAGAAATGGGCAAATAATATGCATGAATTTGCCCGGGGCTTGGGGAATGGAGGAGAAGGAGTGCGGTAGGTTAAAGTAAGGAAGCGTCGGATGGCAAATAGAAGTAAAACAATTTGAGGAAACTTTAAGCCCAAGATGGAGAAGAAAAGGGAAGGACAGATTCAAGGAGTGAAAACGTCAATTCTTATTTCTGGGAAGGGCCTAGAACACCAGCTATCAGAAGTGCTATTCGCTAGACAAAATCAATGGCTCATGGTTTCGGGGCTTTTAGAGAACGTAGTTTCAACAAAGAACTTGAGTAGTTACACTTGGTTCTCCCCCAGATGACTGTGATTCAAAGTCTGGCTCAGATGTGTGGCCACAGGAAGTAACCTAACTTCTCTGAGCTTCTGCTCCTCACTAATAAAACAGGGATGTCACTCTTTATTTCAGGTATTGTTGAAGGTTAAAACCGATGTCTTTGTTATTATTACATATACTATGGACAATTTGGCACATACTAGTCATTTGCTAAGAGGCAGTTATGATGATGATGATGATGATGAAGATGATGATTGATGATGATGATTATGATGATTGATGATGATGATGATGATGATGATGACAGGGACAGGGCTAAGGTGTAGCAAGCCAACCTGAGTTCAGATAGGGTGGAACTGTGTTAGGCTGAGCCAACCACATTTACTAATCCCAGATGCTGTCATAAAGCAGACATTGTCCTCCAT
Organism: Theropithecus gelada; assembly: GCF_003255815.1. Taxonomy (NCBI): domain Eukaryota; kingdom Metazoa; phylum Chordata; class Mammalia; order Primates; family Cercopithecidae; genus Theropithecus; species Theropithecus gelada. The sequence continues at coordinate 22,318,169 of NC_037682.1, read as the reverse complement.
ACAAATGACTGAGGAGCAAACACTAAAAAGTGGGCTGCCAAAGTGAAGTGCAGAGGAACCTCTAGCAGTCAGAAGCTAAGGGAAAAGGAAGAGAAATGCTTCAGGCCTGCACACACTCTCAAGAGTGGCCAGTGGTGATGAAGGGACAGCTTCCCCTGGATGTGCCTGGACCGTCTCAGCCCAGGAACCAGTCAATGTGTACAGGGAAAACTTTTCATTCTTGGCATTGTAAGATAAATGGCAGAAAATATATATATATGTATATAATTGCAGTACCAAATCATGGAGAAGGCAGGGAGACTGGGAGGTAAATTCCTGGCTCCCTGATATGGTTTGGCTGTGTCCCTATACAAATTTCATCTTGAACTGTAGTTCCCATAATCCTCACGTGTCACGGGAGTGACCCAGTGGGAGGTAATTTAATCATGGGGGCAGTTACCTCCATGCTGTTCTCTGATAGTGAGTGAGTTCTCATGAGATCTGATGGTTTTATAAGGGGCTTTGCCCCCTTTTGCTCATTCTTCTTCTCCTTGCTGCCACCATGGGAAGAAGGACATTTGCTTCCCCTTCTGCCATGACTGTAAGTTTCCTGAGGCCTCCCAGCCATGTTGAACTGTGAGTCAATTAAACCTCTTTCCTTTATAAATGACCCAGTCTCAGGTATGTCTTTATTAGCAGAGTGAGAACAGACTAATACACTCCCTGAACATGTTCATGGTAACAGCAATCTAATACTTTCATCCAGGGCACTTGGCTCAGGTCGGATGCCCTGGAAGTAGAGCCTGAGGCAGGAATTCAGAGGCACTTCACTTATTGAGGCTGTGCTCTCAGGAGGGCTCAAGCAAGGAGAAAGAGCTAAGCAAGGATGTGGTCCCAGATAAAGTCCAGCCTTGGCCAGTACACCAGGGAGGGGAGATCAACCTCCCAGGCATCTCCAACAGGGTGGCTCCCATGGGCCACCTTTTCCAAAGAAGATCACTGGTGTGAGTTATCAGCCATGTCTAGGAATGGGTGCACCAGCTGGTAAAGGGATTTGGAAGGGGCATAAGCAATTTCTAATCTAACGCTGTTTTAGATGCTTTATCTATATTAATTCATGACGCTCTTCTGAGGTTCTCCTTTGATTTACAGAGGAAGAAGCTGAAGCCCAGATACTCCAAGTAACTTGCTCTAAGTCATTCAGTGACAGAGCCAGGATTTGTACTGCAACACTCTGGCTCCAGAACCCACACACCAGGCCACATTTATTTGTGGGAGATACCTCCCACAATATCTCAAAAGATATGCTCCCACAATATCTCTTTTGAGATATTGTTATGGAGCAAAGCATGGTGGCTCTTGCCTGTAATCCCAGCACTTTGGGAGGCACAAGGCAGAAGAATTGCTTGAGGCCGGGAGTTGAGAGATACTGTTATGAGTTGAATGGTGTCTCCCACAAATAAATGTTGAAGTCTTAATGCCAAGTACCTCAGAATGTGACCAATTGTACTTAGAAATAGGTTGTAATTAACTAAGTTAAGATGAGGTCATACTAGAACAGGGTGGGCCCTTCTACCAACATGCCTGGTATCCTTCCCTGTAAGAAGAAAAAGCACCCCTGGGCCCTGCATCAGGAGGTTCCTGAGGCTGTTGTCGCCAAAGGGCCTGTGCTGGGTTTCAGTTGGCGTGGGAGGAGGCTGCTCTTCTGAACAAATAAAGGAGCAGGGTTTTTACAAACAGGGTCCAAGTGGCGTAGAGAGTGGTGTGTGCAGGATGGCGGCTTCCCACAAGTCCATGTGGCACCCACCTAGGTGCAGGGTGGGGGCCACAGGAGGAGGGAGAGCAGAGCAGGACTGAGCCAGTGAGCAAAGGCCTGAGAGTAGAAAGCAAAGAGAGGAGGAAAGAGGGTGAAAAGAAATGCAGTGTCCAGGGAGAAGCCCAAAGGCAGGCCGGCGGAAAAGATCAGAAATCACGGGAGAGGTGGAGTCAAGCTGAGAGGAAAGGTGGCCTGGGGCAGGGAGGCAGGAAAGTGTAAGCCCAGGGAAGGGCAGTGGGGATGAGAGCAATGAGAACCATGAGGAAGCCCGGGGAGAAGAATAGAAAGCAGAGAAACCCACAGGAGAGAAAAGGGTTGAGGAAATGGGAGGGAGGTGAGCGCATGGCACTGCCACCTTCTGCCACAGGTACACTGGTGACTGCTTCCATATAGAGGTCACATGTCGCAAAGGGCACACCGAGACCGTGGTGATCCAGGTGAAGGAAGTGGGGCTATCACAGACTTCAGAACTGTCCTGTAGCTATGACCCTGCTATGGATTATAACACACACATGGATTGTGTAACCTTTCTATGTAAGTAAAATGCACACAGACAGTCCTTGACTTATGATGCTTCGACTTAAGACTTCTCAACTCTGAGATGGGTCTTTTGGGAGGTAAGCCCACTGTAGGTAGAGGAGCTCCTTATAAATCATGATAGGGTTACGATTTCTACTGAGAGCATCTTGCTCCAGCACTGCCGTAACATGGCAAAAGCATAAACGGAACAGTTGAGAGTTGGGGACCATCTGCTGTGTTAGCAGCATTAGGTGCATTTTTGACACATGATAGTTTTGACTGATGATGGATTTATTAGGACATAGTCCATTGTAAGTTGAGAAGCATATATATAAGAATAAAACAGAAGAGTCACAGCCATTTCCCTTGCCACGGTGACAGTGCAAAGCCTAGTGATGGGTCCTCACGTGAGGATCTTTGTTGCGCCATCAGTGTGCCAAGAATGACCCACCTCTGGGCCTTGTGGGACTCTCCCATGTCAGGACCACCTGCTCATCACAGCCTCCTCAGGCACCTAACCTGCATCGGGTCTGCACTACCTGAGGGGAGAAATCACCCCTATTTGTCCCACGGGCTTGCCATTTACCTAAAATGAACAACCACCGAAAGTGAGCATCATGCCACTTAGGAAAATGAGGTTATAACCAGAGACGTGCAGACAGCGCTGACACAAAGTGGCTCCCAGAACAGGCCTTGGGAAGAGCTGGAAACGCTCTGGTCCTAGTTCTTGGAGTGACATTTGACTGTTGAAACTCTGTACTTCTTTTTGTTTGTTTTCAATTTTATTTTATTTCAGTAGTTTTGGGGGAACAGGTGCTTTTGGGTTACATGGATAAGTTCTTTGGTGGTGACTTCTGAGATTTTGGTGCACCTATCACCAGAGCAGTGTACACTGTACCCACTGTGTAGTCAGTCTTATTCTTCACCCCCCTCCCTCCTTTCCCCTGAGTCCCCAAAGTCCATCATATCATTCTTACACCTTTGCATCCTCATAGCTTAACTCCCACTTGTAAGTGAGAACATACGATACTTGGTTTCCATTCCTGAGTTACTTGACTTACAACAATTGTCTCCAACTCCATCCAGGTTGCCGCAAATGCTAATATTTCATTCCTTATGATGGCTCCAAACTCTGTAATTCTGTTACCTGGATAAAAAATGAAAAGTATATTGAAAACAAGGTCCACCCTATTCTAGTATGACCTCATCTTAACTTACCTAATTACAACCTATTTTTGTACCATTTGGGTTGAGGTAGAAAGAAAAAAAAAAGAGAGAGAGAGAGAAAACACAGACACCTAAGGGACAAACACCACATGAAGATGGAAGCAAAGGCTGGAGTTAAGCCAGCTGCAAGCCAAGGAACGCCAAAGACGACCAGAAAACCACTGGAAGCCAGGAAGAGACAAGGAAGGATTTCTCCCCTACAGGTTTCAGAAGAATGGCCCTGCTGATGCTTTGAGTTCAGACTTCTCCAGTTCCACCAGAACTAGAGACAATAAATTTCTATTGTTTTCAGTCACCCTTCTTGTGGCACTTGGTGATAGCTGCCCTAGAAAACTAATATAGGTAGTAGGAGAAGGGAATAAACACTGGGGAAGAAACAAGCCTGCTGTAACTACTCATTTAAAGATCCAACTAATGATGTACTCAAAAGTACATTATAATCGTGGGCAAGTGTTTCAAAAGGACATATGCATGAGGAATTCAAACAACTCTCAGGAACACTTTAAGCTGCGGTGTTTAAGCTCTCAGGCTCAGGGTCATACTGCCTTGGGTGATCATTCTAGATGGGTCTTTTTTTTTTTTTTTTTTAAGCAGCTATGTGGCCTTAACCAAGTCCATTGACTTCTCTGCTCCTCAGTGTTCTCATTTGTGAAGCGGGGACAATGGTATCCTCTCCTTAGAACCGTCAAGAAGATGATGTTAAATAATACATTTGACATTTGGCATAGGGCCTAGTACACAGCAAGCACTGGATAAATGCTGGCTATGCTTTCTGTTGCTACTTTGAAATCCAGTCACTGTGGACTCCAAAAACCTGTGCTCACATCTCAGCTCTCCTCTTGGATACTTGCGTACCTCCAAGTCTAGTTTTCTCAGCTATAAATGGGATTGAGCTAAGGGGATATTAGAAAGGTAAACCATCAAAACTGTATGTGTAGGCTGGGTGCAGTGGCTCACACCTGTAGTCCCAGCTACTCGGGAGGCTGAGGCAGGAGGATTGCTTGAGCCCGAAAGGCAGAGGTTGCCATGAGCAGAGATTGCAGCACTACACTCCAGCCTGCGAGACAGGACAAGACCCTGTCTCAAAAACAAAAAAAGACTCTATGTGTGTGTATAGATAAATAGATATTATTTATATATCTCCTTTAGGCATACAGTAATAGTGTTCTTTGTAAATATGACACATGTTGACAATGTTAGCTTATTATTTATTCTCCACTGGACTAAAGAGAACTAATTATAGGCTGGTGAGAAGAAATATTTCCTCTGAGATTCTGGAGGCCAGGACTTCTCAAACTTTCCTGGCTACACCGTTCACCTGCGGAGATCGTTGAAATGCACCATCTGATTCAACAGGTCTGGGGTGGAGCCTGACATTTTACATTTCTAAGAAGTCCCAGATGATGTCCACGCTGTGGGCTCAAAATTTACAGGGGCAGGTAGCTGCCTCCGAAAACAGCATGAGATTTACCACGGAGATGGGGTTCACCTCCTGTGCTCCCTCTGGGATTTAGCAAGATGATGTATCCTTGTTCTGGGAACAAAATCAGAGGCCTTTTATTATAAGCATAAATTTTGTGCCTGAGTTGGCCACCCCGGGGATAAACATCGTCAGAAGACCTCTTGGGAAGTCCCTCTGGGGTGAGGATGAACGCCTGTTTGTGCCCTGGGAGGTGCTTAATGCTTCCCAAAACAGTCTCCTTGGTCTGAATTGTTGCAATCACTCCCAATGGCCTCGTCCCACAACACAGCCAAAACCAGGGCTGAAGAGTAAAAGCTTCAAAAAGAAAAATGACGGAGGCTTATCGCCACCTACTGGATAAGGAAAGAAAAGGCTATAGTAAAAGATTTCATTGAGTCCACCTCGATGAGAAGCACCAGAGATGGGGGGAGATGGTAGAACTGCGCAGGACCCTGGAGGTCATACATTCAACCTTATGGAGTTCAACCCAGGAGCATAAACCATCCAGGCCTGATGCCATTCCTTCCTTCAGTCGCTTTGCCACTTCCCGAGAGAAAAATAACAGTTATAATTCATTGAGGGCTTCATGTGTGCATCCAGGGGCATTATTTGTATTGCCTCATTTAAACGTTGCAACCATTCTCAAGTGAAAAACTATTATTATCACCACTTTTTCAGAGGAAGAAACTGAGGCTTAGGAATTTAAGGAATTTGTTTAAGCTTACCCAGGTAGTAGGTAGGAGCCTGAATATAAACCTGGGTCTATTAACATTTGCCTCCAAAGCCTAAACCATAAACCTAAGAGGAGGCACAGACCTGATCAGCCCTCCGCCATCTGGTTGTGTGAGACTGCGTCAATCCCTCGAGTGCAGAGTCGAGCTCCCTCTTCTATTCCCTTGCACGTTCCCTCATCATCCCTAAAACATAAACTTAACCTGAGTTTTCAGAGCAACTCCAAAGTCTATGCTACTCCATGCTGACCAGCAAGTTAAAGAATTGTCGATTCTGGCCAGGAGCAGTGGCTCACACCTGTAAACCCAGTACTTTGGGAGGCCAAGGTAGGCAAATCACCTGAGGTCAGGAGTTCAAGACCAGCCTGGACAACATGGTGAAACCCCATCTCTACTAAAAATACCAAAAAACAAAATTATGCGGCATAGTGGTGTGTGCCTGTAATTCCAGCTACTCAAGAGGCTGAGGCAGGAGAATTGCTTGAACCTGGGAAGCGGAGGCTGCAACGAGCCAAGATTTCACCATTGCACTCCAGCGTAGGTGACAAGAGCAAACCTCCGTCTCAACAAAAAAAAAAAAAGGAAAAAAAAAATTGTCACTTCCTTCTCCATCTTAGAATGTGTATCCCACTGTCTTAGTTTTCTTGGGCTGCTGCCACAAAGTACCACAAACTGGGTAGCTTAAAACAACAGAGACTTATCGCAGTTCTGCAGGCTGGAAGTCTGAAAGCAGGTCGGCAAGGCCAGGCTCTCTCTGCAGGCTCTGGGAAGGATCCTTCCTCATCTTGTCCTAACTCCTGGTGTTTGCAGCCAATTTTTGGCATTCCTTGGCTTGTAGATACTTCCCTCCAATGTCTGCCACCATCTCCACATGGACATCTTCCCCGTGTGTCTGGGTGTCGCTTCTCCTCTTTTAAGGGTACCAGTCATGTTGGATTAAAGTGTAATCCCAATTTAGCTGGTTACATCTGCAATAACCCCTGTTTCAAACAAGTTCATATTCTGAGGTTCTAGGAAGGACATAAATTGGGAGAGGATATTATTCAACCTAGAACATCCACCCCAGTGGTTTAAAGAGTAACCTCAGAAGTCCAGCTGCCTAGGTTCAAATCTTGACCCCAGATCTAATTAGTTATATGATTTGGGACGAGTTACCTAACCTCCTTAAACCTCAGCTTCGCCACCCATGACATGGGTATGACAATAATTATCTCCACCTTATAGGGTTACTATGAAGATTAAAAGAGTTGATACCTATGAAGTAACTCCCAGAACCTGGCAGTAGGGCTATTCTCTGGAGCCCAGTTGCTCAGGTTTCAAATCTTGGCTTTGCTGCTCACTGACCGTGTAGTCTTGGGTAAGTTACTCAGCCTGTCTAGGTCACAGAGCACTCCTTTGTAAATTGAAGGATGTTGATGATGATGACAATTGCACCTACTCATGGAAAGTGGGGTGGTTGTGAAAATTTAAAGAGTTAGAGCAGTGCTTGGTAATAATAAGTAATTGATAAATGTTGCCTAACATCATCTACCTCAGAGCTCGATAGAAGGGTTAAATGACATAGTCCAGGCCAGGTGCAGTGGCTCACACCTGTAATCCTAGCATTTTGGGAGACCCAGGTGGGCAGATCACTTGAGGTTAGGAGTTTGAGACCAGCCTAGCCAACATGGTGAAACCTCATCTCTACTAAAAATACAAAAAGAATTAGCCAGGGATAGTGGCACATGCCCATAATCCTAGCTACTCAGGAGGCTGAGGTGGGAGGATCACCTGAACCTGGGAGGCAGAGGTTGCAGTGAGCCAAGATCATGCCACTGCACTCCAGCCCAGGCAACAGAGTGAAACTCCATGTCAAGAAAGAAAAATTAAAAAAAAAAAAGATACAATCCATTTAGACTCTGAGTCTTTCTATGTGCTTGATAAATGCTGATTATTATTATTATTAATTTACACAGGCTCACAGGAAGGAGAGGAGAGAGAGAGAAAGAGAAATGGCTTGAGGCTAAGGCCAGAGAGACTCCACAGGCAGGAAAATGGAAAGAGCCAGTATTCTCAATTCTCCAATTTTAACTTCAAAGTAGGAACTATAAAGGTAACTGAGTTTACATTAAGTGACCCAACTGAGCCTCCAGACTGTTAAATCCCAGAGCAATATCTCTATTCCCTTCCCTCCCACACAAGCCCAAGATCCCCGCCATCTTCCTGCCTCCTGCTCTATCCCTCAGGTTCTCTCCCCGTCAGGGTTCACTGTGCAGAGATACAGTCTCACAGCTCCTCCCCTTCTTCGGGACTTTGCCATCAAGCCCACAGTTCCCTTCTTGCTTTAAGGATTTGATTCCTAATCATGGCAGGAAAAATGAAATAACAACAAAACAGGGAGGTGAAAAATGTTCCTTAACTTAGTATTTATACCTGGCATAGTCCGTAGTCTGTTTCAGATTCCTTCTCTTAGGTGATACCTACACATTTGATAGTTTTCTCCTCTCTTTCTTTCCTGAAAATGGTGCTCACTAAACCTCTGGTTGTCTCGGACCCCAAGCCTTCCTACACGCAAATGCCTACTTTTGTGGTTTAGGAAGACTCATGTGGATAATTTGCATTCATTCATTTAAAACATATATATCCAGCACTGACGAAGGGCAGATACTGTGCCAGGCTCTGGGGATACGATAGTGAACACTGAGCTATCTAGCGCTTTGCTGTCCAATAAAGTAGCCACTAGCTACAAATTTAATTTTAAATCTAAAAGATTTAAAAATTGAATAAAGGTTAAATTTAGTTCTTCAGTTTCACTAGCACCAAATACCCAAACACTACATGTGACTTGACAACCATGTTGGACAATGCAGCTATAGAACGTTTCCATAAATACAGAAAGTCCTATTGGAGGCACCAGTCTACAGAGGGAAAGAGACACCGAGCAGATACACAAAGAAAGTAACTGCTTCTCTCAGCATCTCCAGAAAGGATGTCATCAATCTTAAAGGATCTCTGACCCACTTTGGAAAAGTCATGCCCAACGCCCCTCCTGGGCTGCCTTACACCCATGGAACTAACTCAGAAAGGGAGGGTAAGGGGACCCCCATTTCTCAAATGCCACTTCCCCACCTACACTGTGGACCCACAGCAACACTACAAGATTGGGAACTGTGACTCTGTGTTTTTACAGCCAAGGGAGCAGAGCTGAAAGCAGTTACTTTGGGGAGAAGTTTAGCCAAAGTTAGACTGAGCCAGTAAGGGATGGAGCTGAGATCTGAACCTGAATTTGAGTCTGGGCTGCCTGGCAGCTGGGTAAGCCCGTGGAGAGTTCTCTTCTGTGAAGCAGAAGGTGCTCGCGGGGAGAATCTTAGGGTGGCCCCAGAATCAGCCTGGAGCCCCACTGAGTCTGAGCGGTCCAACAGTCTCATTTTTTGTCACCTTCAGAAGGTAACTCAGAGAGAGACAGAAAGAGAATTTAGTTAAGTTTGAGATTCACAGCCTGGATCCCACTACTTACTGCTGTAACGTGGCATCCGGCACAGAGCAAGCACTCATCATCATCTGTTACATAAGGACTAGAGAGACGATCGAATGTGAAGGTCAAAGCTCTAAGGTCAAAGGACCAGGCTGAAACCTGGTTTGACTCAGAGACTATCAGCTTTGTTACCTCGGGCAAGTTACTTACCCTCATTTGTAAATTAAGGATAACTGCCTATTTTCAAGTGTTATGGTAAGGATTAGATGAGATAATTTATGTAAAGCGCTTAGCATAGTAATCTACTAGGTGCATAGTAACTTCTTAATAACTATTAGCTATTAATACTGTTATTACAGCGCAGAGGGAGGGAGCGAGGCAACCAAGCCCCCACTGAGGAACTGGAGTTTCAGGAATAGGCGGTGAGCGCCATCTAGTGGCCCCTACGCGCAGCAACTAGCACAGCCAAAGGAACCTGACTTAATTTTTCACTTAATCTTCCCAAGTAAGATTTTCTAGCCCCCAACTCAAAGTCGTGTCTAGTCTCTAGAGGCTGATACAGGAGTAGAAGGGGCCGGGGGCGGTGCGGGGGAGTGGGGGAGGCTAAACTGAGAAGCAGATTTTGAAATCCTTCTCGGCCATCCCTAGTGAAATGCACAAAGCTGATACACTGCAGCTGCCGGGAAATGTCCTGATGCCCTCGTAGTGTTAGGGACAGTTCACAGAGTTCAGAGAAGTTAAGCTTCATCTTAGCTGCCTTTTGTTTTCCCACTGTATCATGGTCTTTTTCATCTTTGCCAGGGCACAACTTTCTCAATCCTGCAAAGCAGCATGGTGCCTGGGAAACAGCATCCCATAACAGACCTGAGTTCAAGTCCCAATTCAGCTCTCCGCCAGCTCTGATTTTGGGGAAATTCATTTAACCTCCCTAAACCTCAAGTTCCTCATCTAGAACATGAGTCTATACTGCCCAGTGGGAACAGCACTAACTTTGATGTCAGACAGAGCTGGGATCGGATCCTGAGTGACAACTTGGCTTTTCTGAACTGCCAATTTCTCTTCTATCTGTCAAAATAATTAATTGGAAAGCAATGACACTAAGGCAACTCTAGCATTCTGAGTTTTGTTTGTTTGTTGAGACGCAGTCTCACTCTGTCGCCCAGGCTGGAGTGCAGTGGCGCGATCTCGGCTCACTGCAAGCTCCGCCTCCCGGGTTTCCGCCATTCTCCTGCCTCAACCTCCCGAGTAGCTGGGACTACAGGCGCCCGCCGCCACACCGGCTAATTTTTTGTATTTTTGGTAGAGACGGGGTTTCACTGTGTTAGCCAGGATGGTCTCCATCTCCTGACCTCGTGATCCACCCGCCTGGGCCTCCCAAAGTGCTGGGATTACAGGCATGAGCCACCATGCCCGGCCCCAGTACTCTGAGTTTTTCTGTAAACAAGCCAAAGCCCAACTCAGCCTGAATTGGTCAGATCCTAGGAAAACAAAACTTAAGCTTTACCAATCAGAAACTGACAACTAACTCCTAACTAGGGGCTCTGCCACTCAGAAACCAACAACTGACCTCTAACTAGGGATCTTAAAACTACTGTTTCATTTCAACCCAATATTTTCTTCGCCTGGCTTCTGCATATGCAGAACAGTTTTCCCCTTGCCTCCCTTCAGCGGAGTCCTGAGCCACTTGCAGTTTGGTGCTGCCTAATTCACGAATCAATGTTTGTTTAAATAAAGTTGTGAAAATTTTAACGTGCCTAAGTTTATCTTTACCATATAAAAGGCAGTAAATAATTCCAACCTTGACAAGTTGTTAGGAAAATTATACGAACTAAGGGTTGTAAACCACCTGACATACAGAAGGCACTAAAAATATTATAGCTCTCTTCATTGGCTATTTCACAATTTTGTTGTGAAATGTGAGGTGTCAATGAAATGATGTGTGTGAAAGTTCTTACCACAATTTGTGGCACTTAGTAGAAGCTGTATGTTGTTAATGCTATGGGAGGTCACCCAGATCCCCCTAAAACTTTTGGCAGAGTTTTGACAGCTAAGTCCCCCTCTGGACATTGTTCCCAGCTGAAGACAGTAGCCTTGTCCTTACCAGTTGTGGCCAACAACCAAAGACTCATCAGTTGGTGGGTTTAAAGGCCCAATTCGATTGCCTCATTTAGGTCAACTCCACAGGATCTTTCCAGCCTCAGGGCTGCAAATGACTGAGGCCTTTGTTTCAACTAAATGACACCCAGCTTCTCCCTCTGCCTATTCCTGCTTCCTTTACCTCCCAACTGATGTTGGTCCAGAGAACTCTCTCCAATCAACTTCCTTCATTCAAATCTTCTCAGAGTTTGCCTCTTAAGGAATTGCCCTGCAACAGTTAAATATTAGTTCTTCGTTACACTCTCCTAAGTCCCTGCCTCTTTCTTCCCCCCTGTAAACCAAGGATATGGAACAATAATGCTTGTCTCCTGCCAGCTTCATTGAGCAAGAATAAATACAACTGGGGAAATAGGAGTGCTACTGTGCTACTTATTCCCAAAATGTTTCACACAAATCAATGAGCTATAGAGGTGAGAACACTTCAGGAAATGATTAAAATGATAAAATCTAAGGAATTGGGAAACTCTATTGAGTTGACTGACAGCGAGTTAATAATTGTAATAGCCACAATGTATTGAGTACTTAGTATGTGCCAAGCACGGTGATAAATACATGAAAATTATATCATTCCATTGTTACAAAAATCCTAAAGATAAATACTATTACTATCACCACTTTATACACGAAAACTTGGAATTAGAGTATTGAATTATTTGCCCAAGGTCATGTAGTCATTAAATGGATGGGAGGCAGGATTTTCTTCTAGGCAGCTGGACTCTGGAATCGGCACTCTTATCCACCAGATATGAGGCCAATTTGAAGTAACAAGGAGGTGGGGCTCTATTTCCTTGATGATTAACCCTTCATTGTACAATAACACTGATTTTTAAAGACCATTACTTAGAGTTCTTGGAATTCTAGTAGAAATTCCAGGAAAGCTGAGACTTCTGGGCAACATGTGAATGGATAGGTCAGAAGCCATCATTTTACCGTGACAATTGAATTTTTCTAATGATATAACAAGATGATCAGGCTAAGAGACTTCCCTCCAACTGCCTCTTATGCAATTTTAAGTCGTCCTGTTCAGACTTCATGGAGCCGTAGGGTTCTGGGGCAGGAAAAAGTCCCCATCACTCATTTGGAACTTAAGAACTGGCACCTTCTCCTCCTAGTGAAAGAAGCACTTAAACAACCACTTCTTTTTGGTTCTCTTAGAATCTTTCAACAGGGAGGCCAAAAACACAGGCTGCCGACTTTCCAATTTTCCTAGGGCCAGGCCTAAGAAACGAGGGCATTTCACACCAGCGAGTCATCATGGATGAAGTCATAACTGTGGAATGTTCTCAGAAATGAGGATACCTTGAATAATTAGAAGAATATAGCAGGTTATTTCCATTATCTATTGCAGCAAAATAAACTTTCCCAAAACTTAGAGGCCTAAAATAGGGTCAATAACTACAGCCTGTGGACCAAATTCAGCTCGCCACTGTTTTTGAAAACAAAGCAGCCATGCCCATTTGTTTATGTGTCATCTATGACTGTATTCATGCTATAACGGCAAAATAATGGCAGAGTTCAGTAGTTGCGACACAGGAGCGGGGCAGGGAAGTGCTGGGTAGAGAAGGGCGAGGTCCCTGGTGAGGGATCCACCCTCGGCCTGTGCCCATGGGACTAAGTGAGAACAGGCACTCCTGTTTTCTCCCCTGAATGTTGCATTTTCCAAGAGCACCCTGACCCGCCACACCCCCATCCTGCACCCATATAAACCTGAGACCTTAGCGGGCACACACACAGCAGCTGAATGTTGACAGGAGCAGCAGAGACCAGCAGAGAAGCAACAGCAGAGCCACACGGCAGAGGAAGAGAGAATAGGATGTCTGGATGCTAAGGGGAGTTGGCCAGGGAAGTCGGAGAAGAGTCTGGCCACTGGGTGGCTGAACTCCAGGGGAAGATTATCTACCCTGCCTTTCCATCTTCTGGCTCCCCATCTGTCTCACTGAGAGCCACCTCTACCACTCAAAAAAGCCTTGCACTCATGCTTCAAGCCCGCATGTGATCTGCTTCTTTCAGGACACTGGGCAAGAGCTCAGGATACAAAAGGCTGTCGCACTGGCCCTCTGCCTTTGTGGTAAGGCAGAGAGGGTCCATTGAGCTGATTAACACTCAAAGCTGTCCGCAGACGGCAAAGCTAAAAGAGCTTTGTAACATGGGGTTGGGCTGCAGGCACCCACCCCTAGACACTACCAGGGGGCCGAGAGCTCAAAGCACTAGCCCTGGCCTCTGCACCTGCCCATCTGCAGGCTTCCCTTAGGGATCTGAGCTGTGGGGCAACCAAACAGGCAAGTCACACCCCTGTCGCACATCCTGCTAGGGGAATCAGGGAACTCTCGCATTTCAGTTGCAACAAAAATTGAAGCCCAAAATATTTACTGCCTGGCCCTTTACGGAAAAAGTTTGCCGACCTCCAGCCTACAACAACGATTTGTTATATCTCACAATTCTTTGGTTTGGCTGGGCTGTCCTGCTTCTGGTTTCCCCTGGGCTCTCAGGCAACTGAATTCAACTGTAGGGTGAGCCAGGGGGTGGGCTTTGCCAAGGAAGCTGGGGCAGCTGAGCCTCTCTCTCCCAGTGGTCTTCCATCTGGGTTTCCCCGTGCAGCTTTACAAGAGGACAAACCCCAGTATACAAATGCTTATCAAGTTTCTAATTGCTTCATGCTTGTTGATGTTCCATCGACCAAAGCAAGTCACCTGAGCAAGCCCAGGGTTCACGTGGAGGGTCATTACTCAGGGTGCATAGACTGGAAGGTGTGATTCCTTGGGAGCCATCAAGGTAACCATATACCACGTTGGCATTTAGTATTTTTTGGTTGAATAAATGTAAAAGGCCTGGAAAATAGGGTTCATTCTTTCACTCATTCAGCAGATATTTATTGAACCCCAACCACATGCCAGACCCAATCTGATTGGTTGCATTTACTCCACTATTTGTCTAAAAGTCCTTTGGTGATAATAGTTTTCACAAGAGCTTCAGTTGTTGTGTTGATTCTCTTGCAGTGAAGACTTAATGAGCTTTTGGTTTTACATGGTATATTTTAATGCACTCTAAGAATATTCAATTCAATGCAGATGAAATGTCCCCCCAAAAAAGGAGCCCAAAATAATTATGCCGGGTTTTGAAATAAAATCACATTTGTGCAAATGAAGCGGAAGTTTCTGCACTTGCTAACTTGAGGTGTAGTCTGGACAGTGTTGACTCTAGCCTTGCTTCAGACCTCAAGCTCTTGATAGGTGTCTAGTTTTCCTGATCACCTCCAGTGGGAAGGCTCCCAGATGACAGAGCCAGAGTTCTAGATTCTCATCCTGGTTCTGTTAGCACCTCATTGTGTGTCAATGGAATGAAGTCGAGATCATTTTTTCACCAGACATTAACACTGCTTGCCAATATCTTGTTTCCCTCTCCTTTGGGGCACAAGGAAGGCATGTACTTTCCTGCCACTTGAAGTTAGAAGTAGTTGTGTAGCTTTCTCTGGCCAATGAAATATGAGAGGAAGTAACCTGTCACTTCCAGGTGGAAGTATCAAATTGCCAGTGCCCAACTCTCCACCTCACTCTTACCCCCACTGCGGTGATTTTGACAGCACACACAGATAGCGTGCAACCCTCAGCCACCACATGCAGGAAGTCTTCCCTGAAATGTCACCCAATCCCACAAGAGACTTTGAATGGGCAAGAAATAAATCTTGTTTTGAGCTACCCAGATTTAGGAGATGTTCATTACTGCAACATAACACAACCTAACATAACAAGACTTTATTTCTTAGTAACAGTGCAGCATCACTGACAGGCTCTTGGTGCAAAGAGCAAGTTTTTATGACATATTCAAGTAACAAGAAAGAAACTAAGTTTCTAGGCAGAAGATGAGGAAAGAAACTATTCTGCTCCAGAGAAGGAGACAGAGGAAAGAAAGAGAAGGGGAAAACAAGATGATGGATGTGTGCATGCTAATATATCCCTTTCTTGTGATCTTTTCAAGTCTCCAGTAGAGCTTAAGCATTTATGAATGTTTAGCAAGAATGGGACTGTTTATATTATTTACTAACATGCTTTTGTTTGTTTTTCATTTGTTTGTTTGCTTGTGGTTTTAAAAAAAATATATTTGTTTCAGTAGAAACTAGAGAAGGGGCTGTGTGTCAAGACACAGGTTGACACAGGGAGAACTAGAGACAGCTCGTGCCACCACACACAGGAGTTGGAGGCAGAGGTCATCATAAAGTGAAAGTACAAGTCCTTGGGAATCACAGAACTCCCTACCACCACCACTACTGATAGCAGGAGGGGGCAGACAAATGCCTAGGCAGATAGGAGCGGATCCCCAGTGAAACTCCACCTTCAAGCCAAAAACAGCCTGAAGCCTGAAAGACTAGGCTGCTGGTTCTGGATGAAAAATGCAGTCTAGAGTGAGAACTTCTATTCCTGTTTGCCCACCCTTTCCCAGTTGGTTCTTTCTGAATAATGCTTTTTAACCAATCGAATGTTGCCTTTTCCAATAGTACCTATGGCCTACCCCTCACCCATCCTGTGCCCATAAAATCCCAGGACCCAGCCACACTGGGGGAAGAAACCACCAGACTTCAGCTGGGTGGCCATCCCCACATCCCTTCTCTGCTGAGGGCTGTTCCGTCACTCAGTAAAATTCTTCTCTGCCCTCCTCACCCTTCAGTCACCAGCATATCCTTATTCTCCTTGGATGCAGGACAAGAACTTGAGAACTGCTGAATGCAGGTACGAGCTATAATACAGGCAGACTGGGGCTGAGCCAGTGGGCAAGCCAGGTGTAGCCCAGGCAGGCCGAATGGTCAGGCCACTTCCTGCAGCAGGTAGCATGCCTGAGTGAGGCTCAGGCAGGGGCATCACCAGCCACAGGTCCCCAGTTGAAAAAGTGGCAGAGAAAAATCCTGCGTCACTACCACCACAACAGCAATAGCTGACACTTAGAAAAGGTTTACCATGTTCCGGGCAATTGTCTAAGCACTTTACATTATGAATTCATTTAATCCTCATAATACTACCTTTAAATCAGGTACTATTATTATCCTGATTTTACAAATAAGGAGACTGAGGCATAAGGAAGTTAAACGACTAAGCCAAACAAATAGCTCCTCCTTCCAAACACTCTCCCAGTGACTGGCTCTTTTTGGTAGTCTCTCAGAGCTACCCTCAGAACAGATGAAAAGTCTGTCTGGATGCAGTGACAACTCCTAATCTCTTCTCTCCTCCAGTGGTTGATCTTTCTTGGTTCTTTGATGACATTCCTATGAAGGAAGTAAGAACAGTTGTGTCCATTTGGAAAGACGCTTTCTTAGATAAGAAAATTCTAGAAAGAGTCCCTCCCAGTGCTCCTTTGGGAAAGAGAATCAGAGAGATAGGGAGGGAGTAGAAGATAGGAGAGAGGCCTTAGTTCTACGGCTTATTTCTGAGGCCTTTCAATTCTCAAAGCACTCAGTACATCAAAGTGCCACATTTGGGGGAATCATTCTGTGCCCCAACAATTTGTCTTCCCATCATTAGTCTTGACTCTTGGTCTTCCCTCTACAGTCACAATATGGCTTCCACAGTTCCTAAAATTGTATCCCCATACAACCACATTCAAAGGTTGGGAGAAATAGGAGGTTACCCCTTGATCAGGATTAAAAATATTTTCTCTTAATAGTCCTGAATTATCTTCTGGTTTCACTGGCCAGGGTAAATCATATGCCCAAGCCTTGATAAGAGAGGCTAGAAAAATGAAGAACTGGCATATGCAGTAAGAGGCAGGTTCTGCCACATAGGAAAGTGGCCATCACATGCAGTCAAAAGTGCTAGTCACAGGAGGCTACTCAGAGAGAGATGGTAGTGTTTTGGCCGCCATCTTGGCATCATCTCTGGAAACAGTAAATAGATATGCATAGAGAAGTTGCCCAGAAATATTAAGTCTGTAAATCAAAACTCAAAGAGAAAGAAAGCCTTTACTTAACATTTATAAAATAAAATAAAAAGTCTTCTTGGAACAACCCTTTGATGGGACAGGAAAGTAGTAAATCTTTCTAAAGAGCAATTTGGCACCATGATCCAAAAGCCTTGAAGAATAAGCTTATCTCTTCTCTTAAGTAATTCCACCTATGGTGATATATCATAAAGAAACAATCAGAGATGTAATCCAAGAAGTCTGTGCAAAGATGCCCATCAAGCATTGTTGATAATAGTGAAAAACAGAACAACCTAAATGCTTAATAACAGTTGAATGATTAAATAAGTTATAATGAAATGGCATTCATTGTAGCTATGTGAAAACTATATTTAGAGGATTCTGGTTCAAGATGGCTGACTAGAGACATTGGACACTCACCCTCTCCAGAATGAAGAACCAAAATTATGAATAGATAATCACACCTCAAATAGGACATCCAGGAGAGAACACCAAAGTCCAACAGAGAAGTTACAGGAAATACCTGAGGCACAGAAGGAGAAAGAAGTGAGCAACCAGCTCAGCTGAGATCAACATAGACTGGCTACATGGATAAAACATAATCCAACCATATGCTGCCTGTAAGAAATACACATTACCTATAAAGACACATATAGACTGAAAGTAGAGGGATGAAAAAAGATATTCCATGCAAATGGAAACCAAAAATGAGCAGCGGTAGCTATACTTATATCAGATTTTTTAAAAACTTTAAGTCAAAAACAGCATAGAAAGAAATAAAGAAGGTCATTATTCAACGATAAAGGGAAGAATCTGGCAAGAGGCTATAACAATTATAAATATATATGCACCCAACACTGGAGTGCTCAAATTCATAAAGAAAATAAAGAAAGAGATAGCAACACAATAATAGTGAGGGACCTCAACACCTCATTCTCAGCATTACATAGATCATTTAGACAGGGAAAAATATTGGACTTAAACTGGGCTTTAGACCAAATGAACCTAACAGGCAGACATGTGCAGAACATTTTATCCAACAACTGCGGAATATACATTCTTCTCATGAGCACATAGAACTTTCTCTAGGAGTGACTGTATACTATGCCACAAAACAAGCCTCAACAAATTTTTAAAAATCAAAATGATATCAAGTATATTCTCAGACTACAATAGAGTAAAACCAGAAATGGATACCAAGAGGGACTTTGGAAACTATACATATACATAGAAATTAAACAATATGCCCCTGAATGATCATTGGGTCAATGAAGAAATTAAGATGAAAATCAAAAAATTTCTTGAAACAAATTAAAATGGGAATACAACATACCAAATCTGTGGGACATAGCAAAAGCCATGCTAAGCAAGAAGTTTATAGCAATAAACACCTATATATAAAAAAAAGAAAGATTTCAAATAAACCATCGAATGATAATGCACCACAAAGAACTAGAAAAGCAAGACGAAACCAAACCCAAAATTAGTAGAAGGAAAGAAATCACAAGGATCAGAGCAGAAGTAAATAGAGACTAAAAAACAGTACAAAGGAACAATAAAATTTAAAGCTGGTTCTTCTAAAAGATCATAAAATTGATAAACCCCACTAAGTAGACTAACCAAGAAAAAAAACAAATAAGAAATGAAAAAGGAGACATTATAACTGATACCACAGAAATTTAAAAAAAAAAAAAATCAGAGTCTTATGAACAACTGTACACTAACAAAGTGGAAAATCTAAGGGAAATGGATAAATTCCTAAAAACATACAACCTACCAAGATTTAATCAGGAAAAAAGAGAAAACTTGAACAGACCAATAACCAGCAGCAAGATGGAATAAGTAATAAAACGTCTCCCCACAAAGAAAATACCAGGAGTGGATGGGTTCACTGCATAATACTACCAAATGTACAAAAAAGAACTAGTACCAATTCTTTTTTAACTATTCCAAAAAGATGGAATGCTCCCTAACTCATTCTATAAAGCCAGCGTTAACCTGATATCAAAACCAGACAAGAACACACACACACACACACACACACACACACACACACACACAAAAAGAACACTACCAGCCCCAATATCCCTGATGAATATAAATGCAAAAATCCTCAGCAAAATACTAAGAAACGAAATCCAACATGTCAAAAAGATCATATCCCATGATCAAGAGGGATTTATATAATGGTTGCCAGGATGGTTCAAAATACCCAAATCAATAAACATAATCCATTGCATCAACAAAATAAAGGACAAAAAACACATGATAATCTCAATAAATGCAGAAAAGCATTTGACAAAATTCAACACCTCTTCATGATAAAAACTCTAAGCAAACTAGGCATAGAAGGACCATACCTTAAAATAGTAAAGGACATATATGACAAACCCACAGCTAACATACTTAATGGGAATTTGTTGAAAGCCTTTTCCATAAGAACTGGAACAAGACAAGGATGCCTACTTTGACCACTCATATTTCACATAGTACTGGAAATCCTAGCCAGAGCAATCAGGCAAGAAAAAGAAATAAAAGGCATCCAAATTGGAATAGAGGGAGTCAAATTGTTCCCTTTTGGCCGGGCGCAGTGGCTCTCGCCTGTAATCCCAGCACTTTGGGAGGCTAATGCTGGTGGATCACAAGGTCAGGAGATAGAGACCATCCTGGCTAACATGGTGAAACCCCGTCTCCACTAAAAACACAAAAAATTAGCCAGGCATGGTGGTGGGTGCCTGTAGTCCCAGCTACTTGGGAGGCTGAGGCAGGAGAATGGTGTAAACCCGGGAGGCAGAGCTTGCAGTGAGCCGAGATGGCGCCACTGCACTCCAGCCTGGGTGACAGAGCAAGACTCTGTCGCAAACAAACAAACAAAAAATTGTTTCTTTTTGTGGATGACATGATCTTCTATCTAGAAAAATATAAAAGACTTCACCAGAAAACTTTTAGAAGTGATAAATTCAATAAATTTGCAGTATACAAAATGAACATACAAAAATTGTAAGCATTTTATACACCAGTAATGAAAAGACAAAAGAATCAAGAAGGCAATCCCATTTACAATAGCTAACAACAACAAAAAAAAATACCTAGGAATATATTTAACCAAGGAGATGAAAGATCTCTACTAGAAAAACCACAAGACTCTGATGAAGGAAATTGAAAACAATACAAACAAGTGGGAAAACATCCCATGCTCATGGAAGGGGAGGATTAATATGGTTAAAATGACCATATTGACCAAAGCAACCTACAGATTCAATGCAATCCCTATCAAAATGGCAACATCATTTTTCACAGAAATATTTTACAAATCCTAAAATTCGTATGGGACCAAAAAAGAGCCTGAATAACCAAAGCAATCCTCAGCAAAAAGAATGAAGCTGGAGGCATCACACTACCTGACCTCAGAATGTATTACAAAGCTCCAGTAACCAAAACAGTATGATATTGGTATACAAATAGATACATAGACCAACAGAACAGAATACAGAAGCCAAAAATGAATCCACATATTTGCAGCGAACTCATGTTCAACAAAGCTGCCAATAAGTCACTGGGGAAAGGACACCCTTTTCCATAAGTGGTGCTGAAAAAGTTGGCTAACCATAGGCAGAAGAATGAAACTTGATCCCTATCTTTCACCATACACAAAAGTCAACTCAAGATGGATTAAGGACTTAAACCTAAAACCCAAACCTATAAAACGAATGGAATAAAATATTTTTAAAACTCCTCAAGACATGGTCTAGGTAGAGATTTTATGGCTAAGACCTTAAAAGGCAACAAAAATAGACAAATTGGACTATATTAAACTAAAAAGCTTCTGCACAGCAAAACAGACAATCATCAGAGAGAAGAGACAACCTTTTGAATGGGAGAAAGTATTTACAAATTACTCATCCAACAGGAGACTAATATTCAGAACATACAAGGAATTCAACCATCTCAACAGTTAAAAAAACACACAATCCCATAAAGAAGTAGGCAAAGGGCATGAATAGACATTTCCCAAAAGAAGACATACAAATGGACAACAGGTCTATGAAAAAGTTCAACATCATTTGAGAAATGAAAATCAAAACCACAATGACCTATCATCTCACCTCAGTTATAACTGGTTACTATTAAAAAGGCAAAAAAACAGATGCTCGCAAGGATGTGAAGAAAAGGGATTCCTTATGCACTGTTGCTGGGAATGTAAATTATTATAACCCCTATGGAAAACAGTATGAGTTCTCAGAAAACTAAAATTAGAACTACCATATGACCCAGCAATCCCACTACTGGGTATCTACCCAAAAGAAAAGAAATCAGTATATCAAAGAAACACCAGCACTTGCATATTTATTGCAGCACTATTACAATAGCAAAGATATGGGATCGACCTAAGTGCCCATCAACAAATGAATGGATTTTTTAAAATGTGTCACATATACACAAGCGAATACTATTCAGGCATTAAAAATAGAATGAAATCATATAATTTGCAGCAATACGGATGGAACTGGAGGTCATTATGTTAAGTGAAATAAGGCAGGCACAGAAAGACAAATACCACATGTTCTCACTCATATGTGGGAGTTAAAAAACTTGATCTAATAGAGGTCTTATAGAGATAAAGAATAGAAGGAAAAACGCCAGAGACTGGGAATGGTGTGGGGGTGGGGGCAGGGAGAGAAGAGTAGTTGGTTATGGGAGCAAACATACGGTTGGATAGAAGAAATAAGTTCTAATATTTAATAACAGACTAGGGTGACTATACTTAGCAACCATATTATGTATATTTCAAAGTAACTAGAAGAGAGGTCTTGAAATGATACCAACATATAAAAATGATAAACACTCAAAGTGACGGATATCTCAATTACTCTAACTTGATCATTACACATTCTTTGCATGTAACAAACACATGTACACCATCAATATGTAAATTAATGTACACCATCAATATGTAAATTATAATATATCAATAAAAGGAAAAAACATTTTAAAAAATTTAACAATATAGGAAAAGGTTTCTGATTTAAGTGAAAAACATGTTACAACATGATATACCCCTAATAAAAATTTTAAATGTTTTCTGTAAGTTAGAATTTATATCTTTATATGTAAATAGGAAAAACTACTCCAACCAGGGTAACAGAATAAGACCCTGTCTCAAAGAAAAAAAAAAAAAAAAAAAGAAAGAAGGCCGGGCGCGGTGGCTCAAGCCTGTAATCCCAGCACTTTGGGAGGCCGAGATGGGCGGATCACGAGGTCAGGAGATCGAGACCATCCTGGCTAACACGGTGAAACCCTGTCTCTACTAAGAAATACAAACAATAGCCGGGCGAGGTGGCAGCGCCTGTAGTCCCAGCTACTCGGGAGGCTGAGGCCGGAGAATGGCGTGAAGCCGGGAGGCGGAGCTTGCAGTGAGCTGAGATCCGGCCACTGCACTCCAGCCTGGGCGACAGCGCCAGACTCCGTCTCAAAAAAAAAAAAGAAAAAAAAAAAAGAGATAGGAAGAGCATTTTCATTTTTTCAGCAAACATACTGGAGTGTTAACAGAAGTTGTGGTCTCTGAACATAGGATAGTAGGTAATTTTTATTTCTTTCTTTGTGCTTTTCTTTGGGGTTCAAATTTTCTTCAGTGAATAAGAACTACATTTTTAATTTTAAAATGTAAAAATTACCCACACTTTTAAAAATATCTTTTTTTTTTTTTTTTTTTTGAGACAGAGTCACTCTATAGCCCAGGCTGGAGGGCAGTGGCCCAATCTCAACTCACTGCAACCTCTGCCTCCCAGGTTCAAGTGATTCTCCAGCCTCAGCCTCCCAAGTAGCTGGGACAACAGGTGCCCACCACCATGCCTGGCTAATTTTTGTATTATTAGTAGAGACAGGGTTTTACCATCTTGGCCATGCTTGTCTCGAACTCCTGACCTCAGGTGATCTGCCTGCCTAGGCCTCCCAAAGTGCTGGGATTATAGGAACGAACCACCGCAGCCAGCCACAATGTCTCTTCCATTTCATATTTGGGAATTGATTCTGGGACCATTCTGCCTTGCTGAACAAAATTGATACCAACTGATGTCCCTTTGCATGCAGCAGGTATTTGCTATCTGTATTGATTAATGAACGAGGAACATGGAAGGAATAAAGAGGTACAGAATCTGCTCATTCTCCAGGAAGGGCAAACAAAGAGAGGAAAGAATTTTCTCCAGCTCCAGTTAGTTGCTATAGTGCAGGATAGTGGAAAAAGATATAAAGCTGTGGAATCTAAGAGCTAGACTGGGCAAGGCGGCTCACACCTATAATATAAGCACTTTGGGAGGCCGAGGGGAGAGGATCCCTTGAGCTCAAGAGTTTGAGACTAGCCTGGGCAACAAAGAAAGACCTTACCTCTAGAGAAAACTTTTAAAAAAATTAGTCGGGAGTGGTGGTGCATGCCTGTGGTCCCAGCTACATGGGAGGCTGAGGCAAGAGAATCACTTGAACCCAGGAGGTCGAGGCTGCAGTGAGCCAAGATCACATGCACTCCAGCCTGGGTGAGTGAGACTCTGTCTCTAAAAACAAAAAACAAAAAAGAAGGCCAGGCACGGTGGCTCACGCCTGCAATCCCAGCAACCTGGGAGCTCGAGGAGGGTGGATCACCTGAGGTCAGGAGTTTGAGACCAGCCTGGCCAACATGGTGAAACCCCATCTCTACTAAAAATACAAAAATTAGCCAGGCATGGTGGCAGGTGCCTGTAATCCCAGCTACTTGGGAGGCTGAGGCTGGAGAACCACTTGAACCCGGGAGGCAGAGGTTGCAGTGAGCCGAGATCAGGCCTCTGCACTGCAGCCTGGGCAACAGAGAAAGACTCCGTCTCAAAAAAAAAAAAAAGAAAAGAAAAGAAAAAGAAAAAAAGAAGAAGAATCTAAGAGCTTAGGCTTTGAAGTCAAAAGATCTGAGTTCAAATCTTGCTTCTATCACCAATTAATAAACCTAAATAAACTCAGGCAACTTATATGACCTCATGATCTCTCTGCTATAGTGCAGAATTAAATCTATACTTCCCAAACCTGGAGAGAGGGGCAGATCCCACAAGGAAAGCACTTAGCATGGAGCTGCACAGCATACGAAAAGCACTCGATATATGTTGGCTGTCGTTTTTGGTACTGTTGTTACCATTGTTATCAGTAGTAGCTGCTGCATCATCTCAGCTGCTCTCCCTTCCTCCTTCAGGTTCTCTCCATCCCTGAGACCCTAAAGATTGGTAATCAATCCATGCTAGGAAGGTGAGACCAGCCCCAGCCTCCGCTGCACTTTTTTTTACTGGTAATTCCCAAACAGCTAAATGTCCCGATGATCAATAGTGGACTATATGAAACACTTTGCACTATATAAAATACCTTTTGAAGAAGATGCCATAACTCAGACAAAGTGGGCTTTCTTCAGCTCAAGGAGAAATTCTCAATTATTTCCTTCCCACCTTCCAAACTCCCTAGCTATTTAAGAAATCCAGAGCAAATTTCCTGAGCTTTAAGCATTTTGCAAAACAAAGTGGCCCTACACATGTAAGGCTTTTTCAAAAGCATGAAATGAGTGATGCCAGCTGTTAATACGTTTAAGTAAATGTGAGCCAAAATTGTTAAAAATAAAACAAGCTGATCACCCTCGAAGTACTTTTGTCCTTTAAATCTTCATAGTACGCTAATGTAGGAATTACTCTTCTCTGCAGATACAGAAAGAAGGCTAAAAGAGTAAATTTAACTGAGTGGCCCAAAAAGCATTAATAATAATAATTTCTGCCACTGTTCTCACTTATTTGTGGGATCTAAAAATCAAAACAATTGAACTCACAAAGATAGAGGGTAGAAGGATGGTTAGCAGAGGTTGGGAAGGGTAGCGGGGAGGGGGAGAGAAGATGAGGGTGGTTAATGCATACCAAAAAAATAGTAAGGAAGAATGAATAAGTCCTGCTATTTGATGGTACAACAGGGTGACTATAGTCAATAATAATTCAATTATACATTGTAAAATAACTAAAAGAGTATACTTGGGATTGTTTGTAACACAAAGGATAAATGCTTGAGGGGATGGATATACTCCATTCTTCCTGATATGACTATTATGCATCACATGCCTGCATCAGGACATCTCATGTACCGCATAAATATATACACCTACTATGTACCCACAAAAATTAAAAATTCAAAATCATATAATTTGGCAGGTCATGATCGTTCACGCCTGTAATCCCAGCACTTCAAGAGGCCAAAGCAGGTGGATCACTTGAGGCCAAGAGTTTGAGACCAGCCTGCCCAACAGAGTGAAACCCCGTCTCTACTAAAAATACAAAAATTAGCAGGGCGTGGTGGTGCGTGTCTGTAGTCCCAGCTACTTGGGAGGCTGGGGCAGGAGAATTGCTCAAACCCAGGAGGTGGAGGTTTCAGTGAGCTGAGATCGTGCCACTGCACTCTTACCTGGGCAGCAGAGTGAAACTCCGTCTCAAATAATAATTATTATTATTTCTGCCACTAATAATCTCTCTTCTCTTGATTTTTTTTTTCTTTTTTGAGGCAGGGGGCAGGGCCTTACTCCTGTCACCCAGGCTGTAGTGCAGTGACGTGATCATGGCTCACTGCAGCCTCAACCTTCCTGGCTCAGGTGATTCTCTCACCTCAGCCTCCAGAGTAGCTGGGACTACAGGTGCATACGGGGGTTTCACCACGTTACCCAGGCTGGTCTCAAACTCCTGGGCTCCAGCAATCTGCCCCCCTTGGCCTTCTAATGTGTTCAGACTACAGGCATGAGCCACCACACCTGGTCATCTCTCTTGGTCTTCCTTAGCCTCACCTGTTTCATCTCTAAAGTGGGGATACCCAGGGGCGCATCAGAGAAAACATTCAAAACATGATACTTACTATCATTTTTATTAGGCAGACTCTATGTGACAGGCTCTGCACAGTGAGCTCTCATTTTAACCTCACAACAGCCCTATGACGTGGCACTGTTATTATTCCCATTTTAAAATGGGAACACTGAGGTTTGGAGTACTTTATTAACCTGCTCAAAGTCCCAAGGATAATAGCTCTTAACTGCTAGTGGCCTCTCTCTCTCTCTCTCACTCTCTCGCCCCTGTTCTTCTGTAGCTAGAACAATGATGGCAACATCTGGGGCTCCTGCATTGCAATGGGCAGCAGACCAGCAGGAGGTGAGCTGTTCTCCAGCAGGTGGTATGTCTAGAGCTTGTTTTCAGGCAAACAATTCAACTTTTCCAGTGAGTTGTTTACCCTACTACTAGTTAGTGCTTAGGAACCCAGATCGGGTTCCCAGATGTTGTGACCGAGGAGCCCCTCAGTCGGTAGACACAGGAGAAGGCTGTGTAAAGACAGATGCAGAGATTACAGTGATACTACCACAAGCCCAGGAATGCTGACAGCCACCAGAACCTGGAAGAGGCAAGAAATGGAATCTCCCCAAGAGCCTCTGGAAGCAACGTGGTCTTGCCAGCAACACCTGCATTTCAGACTTCTGGCCCCTAGAACTGTGACAGCACCGTGAGAACACGAAATGGTTTAAAGACACCACATGTATGATCATTTGTTATGGCAGCCACAGAAAACTAATACACCCTAGTTTCCCATATTTGAGATGCAATCAGAGGGAGCAAATTTATCTCCAAAGAGTAACTGACAGTGACCAAAGATCATTCATTCTTGAAATATAAATTAATAAGACCTAAAATGGTATGAGGGAAGGAAGTGAACATTGAGCACTTACCATGAGGGAGGCATTGTCCTAAGCACTAGCCTGTATTATTTCATTTAATCCCCACAACAACCCTAGAGGTAGATACTATTCATAATCACGTGAAGCTTCCCTGGCCAGACCCAAATTGGATTAGAGGTTGGAAGTGTCTTGATAAGGAACTGGGAGGCTCCACACCTGACTTAGAAATAAACGTATTTAAATAAGAGGCAGTTTAGTAGATAGAGGTGCAGCCATCAGAGCCATTAATATCCAGAACCTGGATATTAACCCAAGAACTTCTAGTCACCAGCTGTGTGGTCCTGGAGACAGGGTCACAGAAAGTTACATAACCTTACATTAAGTTATTGTGAATATCATTTGAGCTGAAACATCGAAAGCACTTAGCACAAAGCCTGACAGATAGCAGTCACTCCACAAGGTTTAGCTATTACTGTAACACACATGCTATTATGCACACGGTCAACACTTAATGTATATCTGCTATGATCATCATCATTAGTTGAATGAAGACCTAGTTAGACCTTAATTTGGAAATCTTTCTTGGTTTCTTCCAGAGAGCCATGATCTCTTTTCTGTTAGAATTAAAAAGACCTCCTTGGAAGATGGAAATTTAAAATAAAAGCTCTCAGAATGTAGGCAAAATATGGATCCAAAATATAAGGCACAAAAAGTACTGGCAGGGGCCAGGCACAGTGGCTCGTACCTATAATCCCAGAACTTTGGGAGGTCAAGGCGGGCATATCACCTGAGGTCAGGAGTTTGAGACCAGCATGGCCAACATGGAGAAACCTCACCTCTACTAAAAATACAAAAATTAGTTGGGCATGGTGGCGTGCGCCTGTAATCCCAGCTACTCAGGAGGCTCAGGCAGAAGAATCGCTTGAACATGGGAGGTGGAGGTTGCAGTGAGCTGAGATCATGCCACTGCACTCCAGCCTGGGGGACAGAGTGAGATTCCATCTCAAAAAAAAAAAAAAAAGGAATAAATCCATCAGAAATGTCACATCTCTATATAGCAGCCAATGTTTCCCCAAATAAAAGGTCAGGAGTTTGAGACCAGCCTGACCAACATGACAAAACCCCACCTCTACTAAAAATACAAAAATTAGCTGGGCGTGGTGGCACACACCTGTAATCCCAGCTACTCGGGAGCCTGAGAAATGGGAATGGCTTGAACTTGGGAGGCAGAGGTTGCATTAAGCCAAGATAGCACCACTGCATTCCAGCCTGGGCAACCGAGTGAGATGTGTCTCAAAAAAAAAAAAAAAAAATACTGGAAGTACTGGCAGGGGAGGAGGTGGTCCTTTAAGCTTTTCAGCTAATATTTAACAGACAAACCCAATTTTAAAGTTACAAAATAAATAAATGTAAAGATAAATAAAAGATAAAGATCTATTTCACAGCACTCTAAATGCCACAATATACTGGGGCAAAAGTCACTGATGTTAGGTAGGTGGGATCAGGGGAAGTTAGGAAAAGGGGAGAATAGTTTTCCTAAAAATAAAATAATAAAAAGAAAACAAAGTTTAAAACGATCTTACTGCCAAGAAGTTGGTAGAAGCTTTTGTCATACTATAATAAACTGTTGTTGGAAAACTTCAAATTATTTTTATTATTATTTAGTTTATTCTTTCATTTATTTAACACTTATTAAACATCTACTAAGTAGTTCCTGATCAAGTTTTATTATCCAGTGGAGCTGTATACAAACAACTGCAATACCAAGTAGGAAGATTCGAGTGTCACAGAGAAGCAACAAAAAGGAAGAGATGGGCTGGGCACAGTGACTCGCACCTGCAATCCCAACATTTGGGGAGGCCAGGCAGGAGGAATGCTTGAGACCAGGAGTTCAAGACCAGCCTAGGCAACATAGTGAGACCCTGTCTGTACAAAAAAAAAAAAATTTAAAAATTAGCTGGGCATGGTGACACACACCTATAGTCCCAGCTACTTGAGAGGCTGAGGCAGGAGGATTGCTTGAGCCCAGGAGGCTAAGGCTGCAGTGAGCTGTGATCATGCCACCGCACTCCAGCCTGGGTGACAGAGCGAGGAAAAAAAACAAAAACAAAGGAAGAGATGTTCACTGTGGATTTCCAGGGCAAGCATTAAACCAGATAAGCACCCAGATCTCTTCTAGACACTGTAAGGCTAATTCCAGACTGTCATCAGTCACATACCACAGTTTCCATATATGAAGCCTTTCTATTGGCTGGTTTTACTCTATACTGAGGTTACTGCTTTACTTTAGTAAACCAAATATATTTCAGTCATGTATTTTGTTTATTGTTTTTCTGCCTCTGCCAGAATGTAAGCTTCCTGCTTGCTTGGCTTGGCTGCTTTCTAAAACAGTGTCTGGGTCGTAGGAGATGTTCAACACATACTTGAATGATGAACCAAATCACAATCTCTGCTCAAGCACTCAGCTTTACAGAATGAAATCCAGATGGTCCTGAAATGTACCCATTGACACAGAATGTTATCTGTTTGTGCTGCTTTAACAAAATATCTGAGACTGGGTGATCTATAAGTAATAGAATTTTATTTCTCGCAGTTCTGGGGGCTGAGAAGTCCAAGATCACAGGCCAGCAGATTTGGTGCATGGTGAAGGCTACTCTCTCTGCTTCAACACATCACCTTATTGTTGTGTCCTCATGTGGCAGAAGGACAGAAGGGAAACAAGGGCCAAATGGTGTGTGAAGCCCCTTTTATAAAGGCTTTAATCCCATTTAAGAGGGAAGAGCCAGCTGGGAGCGGTGGCTCACACCTGTAATCTCAGCACTTTAGGAGGCTGAGGCTGGCAGATCACCTGAGGTCAGGAGTTTGAGACCAGCCTGACCAACACGGAGAAACCCCTTCTCTACTAAAAATACAAAATTAGCTGGGCATGGTGGTGCATGCCTGTAATCCCAGCACTTTGGGAGTTCGAGGTGGCTGGATCACGAGGTCAAGAGATCGAGATCATCCTGGCCAACATGGTGAAACCCCATCTCTACTAAAAATACAAAAACCAGCAGGCCCCGGGCGCGGTAGCTCACGCCTGTAGTCCCAGAACTTTGGGAGGCCGAGGCGGGCTGATCATGAGGTCAGGAGATCAGACCATCCTGGCTAACATGGTGAAAACCTGTCTCTACTAAAAATACAAAAAATTAGCCGGGCGTGCTGGTGGCTGAGGCAGGAGGATGGCATGAACCCGGGAGGTAGAGCTTGCAGTGAGCCAAGATGACACCACTGAACTCCAGCCTGGGCGACAGAGCAAGACTCCATTTCAAACAAACAACAACAACAACAACAAAAACTAGCTGGGCATGATGGCATGCACCTGTAGTCCCAGCTACTCAGGAGGCTAAGGCAGGAGAATCGTTTGAACCTGGGAGGCGGAGGTTGCAATGGACTGAGATTGTGCCACTGCACTCCAGCCTGGTGATACAGCGAAACTCCATCTAAAAAAAGAAAGAAGGAAGGAAGGAAGGAAGGAGAGAAGGAAGGAAGGAAGGAAGGAAGGAAGGAAGGAAGGAAGGAAGGAAGGAAGGAAGGAAGGAAGGAAGGAAGGAGAGAGAGAAAGAAAGAGAGGGAGAGAGAGGGAAAGAGAGAAAGAAAGAAAGAGAGAGAGAAAGAGAAAGAAAGAGAGAAAGAAAGGCCAAGTTGGGAAGATGGCTTGTGCCTGGAAGATTGAGGTTGTAGTGAGCCATGATAGCACCACTGCACTCTAGCCTGGGTGACAGAGGGAGACCCTGTCTCAACAAAAAGAAAACAAACAAACAAAAAAAAAATCTGCCAGTGAGAGGTGAAGCCGGCTGGGCTTCTGGGTAGGGTGGGGACTTGGAAAACTTTTCCGTCTAGCTAAAGGATTGTAAACGCACCAATCAGTGTGCTGTGTCTAGCTAAAGGTTTGTAAACGCACCCATCAGCACTCTGTAAAAACGCACCAATCAGCACTCTGTGTCTAGCTAAAGGTTGGCAAATGCATCAATCAGCACTCTGTGTCTAGGTAAGGGATTGTAAACGCATCTATCAGCACTCTGTAAAAACACACCAATCAGCACTCTGTGTCTAGCGAAAGGTTTGTAAATGCACCAATCAGCACTCTGTAAAATGGACCAATCAGCAGGACGTGGGTAGGGCCAAATAAGGGAATAAAAGCTGGCCACCTGAGCCAGCAGCAGCAAACTGCTTGGGTCCCCGTCCACGTTGTGGAAGCTTTGTTCTTTTGCTCTTGACAATAAATCTTGCTGCTGCTCACTCTTTGGGTCCACACTACCTTTATGAGCTGTAACACTCACTGCGAAGCTCTGTGTCTTCACTCCTGAAGTCAGTGAGACCACAAACCCACCAGAAGGAAGAAACTCCAGATACATCTGAACATTGGAAGGAAAAAACTCCGGACCCCACCATCTTTAAGAACTGTAACACTCACCGCGAGGGTCTGCGGCTTCATTCTTGAAGTCAGCAAGACCAAGAACCCACCGGAAGGAACCAATTCTGGTCACATTTTGGTGACCATGAAGAGACTATCACCTATTGCCAAGCAGTGAGTTCCATCAGACCCCTTTCGTTTGCTATTCTGTCCTGTTTTTCCTTAGAATTCGGGGACTAAATACCAGGCACCTGTCGGCCAGTTAAAAGCGACTAGCGGTGACCACTGAACTAAAGACATGGGTGTCAGACTTTCTGGGAAAGGGCTCTCTAACAACCCCTGACTCTTCGGAGTTGGGAGCATTGGTTTGCCTGGAAGCAGCTTCTGCTTTTCCTGCACTTCAGGGCTGAGCCGAGGGTCAACAGAGAGGAAAGCCATTCAGCTCTGGGGTCCTGACAACAAGTTGGTTGACCCTGTGGCCATGAGCAGAACTCTCAAAGTCATGTTGCCCAAGCGAGACTCACCCATCTATCCTATCTATCCTGACCCCTTGCCTCCTGGGTCCTAATGCCTGTCAGACAAACCATCCCGCCTCTCTTCTCAGAGGCTAGTCCCACCTCTAAAAACCACTCCCTGTCTCTGGTGCTTTTCTAGTTTCTCCTATAAGAATGATTTCTAGTATAAACTTCAGGACCCTTTTCCCTTCTTTAGGCACCCAGGCTCACCAATCAGAAAGACATAATTTTTGCCCAAAGCCCCATTGGCAGCGGGGGACTATCCAGAATTTTAGGATCCCTCCTCAGACTAGCAGGCCTAATAAAAGCTATTCCTGAAGCTGGGATATGGGAAGCCTCAGAAATGATATCCTTCCTATTCAAGTGAGGACGAAAGGCATCACTCTTCCAACTCTGGAGATCCCTCCCCTCCCTCAGGGTATGGCCCTCCACTTCATTTTTGGGGCATAACATCTTTATAGGACACAAGTGAAGTCCCAATACTAACAAGAGAATGCGTAGGACTCTAACAGGTTTTCAAGAATGTGTCGATAAGGGCCACTAGATCCGATTTTTCTCAGTCCTTTTTGTGGTCTAGGAGGACAGGCAAGGGTGCAGGTTTTTGAGAATGCATCGGTAAGGGCCACTAAATCCGACCTTCCTCAGTCCTCCTTGTGGTCTAGGAGAAAAACTGGTGTTTCTGCTGCTGTGTCGGTGAGCACAACTATTCCGATCAGCAGGGTCCAGGGACCGTTGCAGGTTCTTGTGCAAGAGGTGTTTCTGCTGCTGCATCGGTGAGCGCAACTATTCCAATCAGCAGGGTCCAGGGACCATTGCGGGTTCTTGGGCAGGGGCAGAAACAAACCAAAACCATGAGTGGTTTTGTCTTTCAGATAGGAAGCACACAGGCATCAAGAGGCTCACCCTTGAAATGCATCCTAAGCCATTGGTACCAATTTGACAAACCCTGAAAAAGAGGCAGCTCGTTTTTTTTCTGCACTACAGCTTTGCCCTAATATTCTCTCTCTGATGGGGAAAAATAGCCACCTGAGGGAAGGGTAAATTACAATACTATCCTGCAGCTTGACGTTTTCTGTAACAGGGAAGGCAAATGGAGTGAAATACCTTATGTCCAAGCTTTCTTTTCATTGAAGGAGAAAACACAACTATGCAAAGCTTGCAATTTACGACCCACAGGAGGACCTCTCAGCTTACCCCCATATCCTAGCCTCCCTATATCTCCCCTTCCTATTAATGGTAAGTCTCCTCTAATCTCCTCAGCCCAGAAGGAAATAAGCAAAGAGATCTCCAAAGGACCACAAAACCCCCTGGGCTATTGGTTATGTCCCCTTCAAGCTGTAGGGGGAGAGGAATTTGGCCCAACCCAGGTACATGTCCCTTTCTCCTTCTGATTTAAAGCAGATCAAGGCAGACCTGGGGAAATTTTCAGATGATCCTGATAGGTACATAGACGTCCTACAGGGTCTAGGGCAAACCTTCGATCTCACTTGGAGAGATGTCATGCTATCCTTAGATCAAATCCTGGCCTTTGATGAAAAGAATGAGGCTTTAGCTGCAGCCCAAGAGTTTGGAGATACCTCGTATTTTAGTCAAGTAAATGATAGAATGACAACTGAAGAAAGGGACAAATTCCCCACCGGTCAGCAAGCCATCCCCAGTATGGATCCCTACTGGGACCTCAATTCAGATCATGGATCTGGAGTCATAAACATTTGTCGACCTGTGTTCTAGAAGGACTAAGAATTAGGAAAAAGCCCATGAATTATTCAATTATGTCTACCATAACTCAGGGAAAGGAAGAAAATCCTTCTGCCTTCCTCAAGTGGCTACAGGAGGTCTTAAGAAAATATACTCCCCTGTCACCTGACACACTAGATGGTAAATTGATCCTAAAAGATACGTTTATTATCCAATCAGCCACAGATATCAGGAGAAAGCTCCAAAAGCGAGCCCTGGGCCCTGAACAAGATCTGGAGGCGTTATTAAACCTGGCAACCTCGGTGTTCTATAATAGAGACCAAGAGGAACAGGCCCAAAAGGAAAAACAAGATTAGAGAAAGGCCGCAGCCTTAGTCATGGCCCTCAGACAAACAAACCGTGGTGGTTCAGACAGGACAGAAAATGGAGCAGGCCAATCACCTGGTAGGGCTTGTTTTCAGTGTGGTTTACAAGGACAATTTAGAAAAGATTGTCCAACGAGAAACAAGCCGCCCCCTTGTCCACACCTGCTATGCTGAGGCAATCGCTGGAAGGCGCGCTGCCCCAGAGTGCAACGGTTCTCTTGGCCAGAAGCCCCCAACCAGATGATCCAACAACAGGACTGAGAGTGCCTGGGGCAAGCACCAGCTCATGTCATCACCCTCACTGAGCCCCAGGTACGCTTAACCACTGGGGGCCAGGAAATTGACTTCCCCCTGGACACTGGCGTGGCCTTCTTAGTGTTAATCTCCTGTTCCGGATGACTGTCCTCAAGGTCTGCTACCATCCAAGGAATCCTGGGACAGCCTGTAACCAGGTATTTCTCCCACCTCCTCAGTTGTAATTGGGAGACTTTGCTCTTTTCACATGCCTTTCTTGTTATGCCTGAAAGTCCCACACCCTTATTAGGGAGGGATATATTAGCCAAAGCTGGAGCTATTAGCTACATGAATATGGGGAACAAGTTACCCATTTGTTGTCCCCTACTTGAGGAGGGAATCAACCCTGAAGTCTGGACATTGGGAGGACAATTTGGAAAGGCAAAAAATGCCTGCCCAGTCCAAATCAGGCTAAAAGATCCCACCACTTTTCCTTATCAAAGGCAATATCCCTTAAGGCCTGAAGCTCATAAAGGATTACAGGATAGTGTTAAACATTTAAAAACTCAAGGCTTAGTAAGGAAATGCAGCAGTCCCTGCAACACCCCAATTCTAGGAGTACAAAAACCAAACGCTCAGGGGAGACTAGTGCAAGATCTTGACAGAACTAGTGGCACTTACCCAAGCCTTAGAATTTGGAAAGGGAAAAAGAATAAATGTGTATACAGATAGCAAGTATGCTTACCTAATCCTATATGCCCATGCTGCAATATGGAAAGAAAGTGAGTCCCTAATCTCTGGGAGAACCCCCATTAAATACCACAAGGAAATTATGGAGTTATTGCACGCAAAAACTCAAGGAGGTGCCAGTCTTACACTGCCAAAGCCATCAGAAAGGTGAAGGAGAAAAGGCCGAAGGAAACTCTCAGGCAGATGCTGAGGCCAAAATTGCTGCCAGGCAGAACCTTCCATTAGAAATGCCTACAGAAAGACTCTTGGTATGCAACAAACCACTCCAAGAGATTAAGCCCCAGTATTCCCCAGCTGAAACAGAATGGGAACTTTCATGGGGGCATAGTTTTCTTGCCTCAGGGTGGTTAATGACAGAAGAAGGAAAGGTACTTACACCTGAAGCAAGCCAGTGGAAAATACTTAAAACCCTGCATCAAACTTTTCATATGGGTATTGAAAACACTCATTAAATGGTCAAGTCCCTATCTACAGGGCCAAATCTCCTCTGGACCATCCGACAGGTCCTGACCTGAGCCAGCAGCAGCAAACTGCTTGGGTCTCCTTCCACACTGTGGAAGCTTTGTTCTTTTGCTCTTGACAATAAATCTTGCTGCTGCTCACTTTTTGGGTCCACACTCTGTTTATGAGCTGTAACACTCACTGCAAAGCTCTGTGGCTTCACTTCTGAAGTCAGTGAGACCACGAACCCACCAGAAGGAAGAAACTCCAGACATATCTGAACATGTGAAGGAAC
Source organism: Theropithecus gelada (assembly GCF_003255815.1). Classification (NCBI taxonomy): domain Eukaryota; kingdom Metazoa; phylum Chordata; class Mammalia; order Primates; family Cercopithecidae; genus Theropithecus; species Theropithecus gelada. The sequence goes on along the minus strand of NC_037682.1, from coordinate 22,282,523 downwards.
AAACTCCAGACACATCATCTTTAAGAACTGTAACACTCACTGTAAGGGTCTGCGGCTTCATTCTTGAAGTCAGCGAGACCAAGGACCCAACAGAAGGAACCAATTCTGGACACACCAGGACTCAAAACTCATCTGAGTTAAGGAACGTGGTACTAGTTACTTGACGTCTGTCTATTTTCTCATTTGTAAAGTGAAGATGAGAATAGTATGTTCTAGCCCATAGAGTTTTTGAGAATTGATTCACATGAAGTGCTCAGAACTCTGCCATCACTTAATATATGCTGGTTATTATTGGGATGACTCTATATGGGTTATTATTGGAATGGGATATCATTACCATTAGCATCGTCATCGATGTTGTCATCATTATCATCATTAGGACCAATCAAAACCCATTAGCGTAAGTGACCAGCTAGAAATAGAGAAAAATAGGAAACAATTTAAAGCAAACCCCAGGACTGTTACGGAGGAAACACGAGACCAAGAAGCATTCACAAGCCTGACGAACGTGGCTAAGTAATAGACTGCATCAGGAAGAGCGGTGTTGAATGAAACTGCCTGGCAACTTAGACAAGGGTGAGGGTTTTTTTCTGTTTGTTTGGTGGTTGTTTTTGTTTTTGTTTTTTGAGACAGAGTCTCACTCTGTCACCCAGACTGGAGTGCAGTGGCACCACCTCGGCTCACTGCAATCTCTGTCTCCCAGGTTCAAGCGATTCTCCTGCTTCAGCCTCCCGAGTAGCTGGGATTACAGGCGTCTGCCACCACGCCCAGTTAATTTTTGTATTTTTAGTAGAGACAGGGTTTTGCCATGTTGACCAGGCTGGTTTCAAACTCCTGACCTCAAATGATCCTCCCCCCTTGGCCTCCCAAAGTGCTGGGATTACAGGTGTGAGCCACCGCACCTGGCTGTCAAGGGTCAGTTTTAAAGGAGTTTGTATGAATAGCTATATTTTAGAACACAGAAACACAAGCGAGTTTTTTTTCTCTTCTTAAATTTGTTTTTAAAAATGGATACATAAAATATATTATGTGTATATATTGGCATACTTATTGTAATGAATTAAAACATTAAGCCAAAGCAAAGGTCCCCCAAGCAAACACAGCTTTATTTCCTCCCCAGATTGCTTTTTCTATGTTTAAACATGTATGTATCACTACATCAAATACTTAACTTGAAGGATGTGATCAAAATACGGCTTTATTGGCTGGGCACAGTGGCTCATGCCTGTAATCCTAGCACTTTGGGAGGCCGAGGCAGGCGGATCGCTTGAGTTCAGGAGTTTGAGACCAGCCTGGGCAACATGGCAAAACCCTGTCTCTACTAAAACTACAAATATTAGCCAGGTGTGGTGGCATGCGCCTGCAGTCTCAGCTACTTGGGAGGCTGAGGTGGGAGGATGGTTTGAGCTCAGGAGGTTGAGGTTGAAGTGAGCCAAGATCACACCACTGCATTCCTGCCTGGGCCACAGAGCCAGACTATGTCTAAAAATATACATACATATATTATATATTAAACTATAATATATAAAAACATATGAGAATAATAAAGCTATATATAGCTATATATGTCTATATATAAAAATACACACATATACACATATATACACACACACACACACACACACACACATATATATAGCTTTCTTATTGTCTTCCACCACCTCTTTAAAATTTATTCAGGTGGTGTCTTAGTCCATTCATGCTACTATAACAAAATACCTTAGAAAGGATAATCTATAAACAACAGAAATTTATTGCCTCAGTTGTGGAAGTTGGGAAGTCCAAGATCAAGGCACCAGCAGGATCTGGTGTCTGATGAAGGCCTGTTCTTTATGGATTGTGCCTTCTATGTGTCCTCACAGGGTGATAGAAGGGGCAAACATGCTCTCTCAAGCCTCTTGTATAAGGGCACTAATCTCATTAGTGGGAGCAGAGCCTTCAGGACATAATCATCTGTCAAAGGCCCCACCTTTTAATAGTATCATTTTGGGGGGTGGGTTTCAACATATGAATTTGAGGGGACACAATCATTCAGACATAGCAGGTAGGGTCATCTCATTCCAGCCCTAGAGAGAAATTCTGGCAGAACCAGCCTTTTCTGCTTCAGAAATTAAAACATCCATTTCAACATGTGAATCCAAACTTAATTTCCAACCAGATCTTGTTCTCTTCTCCAGCTGAGGTTGCTCCCCATCTTGCCTTTCTTCTCTATATCCTCCACTCAGTTTGGTGGGCAGCTTCTGACCCCTCCTGCGCAAATGCACTGAAAGGGGAACTTGAGAAGAAAGGAAGAGTAGAACCTCGCAAAGGTCTGGACGGTGCAGTACCACAGGCTCTCTCTGGTCTGATAGAGACCAGGTCTGTCCTGTGGCCACTCCAAGGGCCTTTAGAGGCCACTCCCAACGGTGACCCCGTGAGGTGTTGATGTGCTGCTCGCAGTCACCACTCTCTTTCTGCCACCATTGACTCTTGCCGTGTGGGCGTTCTTACTCTCAGGCAGAAGGAGTCAAAATGAATCCAGAATCTCTTCCTCTTTTATAGGGCTCATCTCTGCTATAAGGGAATCACTCCCATCCCCTCGCTCCAGCAAAATCTGGGAACACAGTAGATCCCAACATGGCCACCTCCACTCTGCAGCCACGGGTAACCTGAGCTTATCAGGCATGTCCAGTCCTTTGTGTCTCTCAACCACCTGGGACCATATTTCAGGCTCCTCAAAATGGCCCCACGCTTGAGGGAAGGGGATAGAAATTGCCCTCAATGTACTCACAAGAACATCTTTCTCTAAAACATAAAAATAAAAAAATCTTATCACCAATTGCTCTCATTTCATTCCCTAATTCTTTTACTGTTTCTCTATGAAAGTCCAAATTGTAATTTTTTTAACATTGAATTTTACACTTGATTTCTTATTTTTAGACAGGGGTCTTGTTATGTTGCCCAGGCTGGACTTGAACTCCTGGGCCCAAGTGATTCTCCTCACTTAGCTTCCCACATAGCTGGGACTGTTGGCTATCACACTCAGCTCTAATCCTTTTTAGGGTTTGAAATTTATCCTCAATCTAACTGAGAAGTACAAGAGCCAGTGAGTTCTTTTGTAATCATTTCCTGTGTATATTCTGTACAAGTGGATCTGGCTTTGAAATTTACAGTGTATTAGAGTTTGATGTTTCAATCTTGAAATTTTAACATCCTTTAACATCCTTTTACACATACACACATAACTTTGTTTTGTATGCTTTGTATGTTTTACCTAATGGGATCATCTTATACCTGCTTTTTAACTTTTTTTCTTTTTCTGAGATAGAGTTTTGCTCTGTGGCCCAGGCTGGAGTGCAGTGGCATGATCTGGGCTCACTGCAACCTCTGCCTCCTAGATTCAAATAATTCTCCTGCCTCAGTCTCCCAAGTAGCTGGGACTACAGGTGCGTGCCACCATGCCTGGCTAATTTTTGTATTTTTAGTAGACACCAGGTTTCACCATGTTGGCCAGGCTGATCTTGAACTCTTGACCTCAAGTGATCCACCCACCTCAGCCTTCCAAAGTGCTGGGATTACAGGTGTGAACCACAGCGCCCAACTATATATAGACATGATAATTATATAATATATATATAAAATTTCATCTAAACTTGTATCTTAGAAATTCTTATCAGTAAGCGTACGTGATTTCATTTATTTATTACTCTCTTGGATACTATACATAATCAGGTGGCCCCAATTCTTTACACTGGCAGCAAAGATATGCAAATTCTTCCAGCAGGCCGAATTTAACCCCACACTTGATTAGCGTGGTGGACACAGAGGGTTTTTAAATGGCATAGGAATGCTTTTTGCTTCCCACCGGACCCACTACCCTCTATTGCCACTGATTAATATTACCTTCCTTGAATCAGGAGGAAACCGTTTGTGACTTCTCATATGTAAGATCTTCTAAGGGCAGAAACGCGATTATCTTTGTATTAATCTCGCCGCCCACCCCCACCCCTCCCATCCAGAGCCTCCAGACAGTTTCAAGCTTTCAAAAAGGCGTGAGATAATCCAATCATCCTTGCCGCTTTTTGCTCCTCCAAGCTCTAGAGGGCGACAAAAATCGCGGAGGCGCATTGGATTCTACTGAAGGCCGCTCCCGACGTGCGCGTCTTTACGTAGACGTCGGGGGCGGAGCCGCGCTGTGAGCGGTGACTGGCGGCGGCACTGGCGGCAGCTGGAGGTGTAATAGTGCAGGTAGTGGGGTTGGAGAAGTTCCGAGGCGGCGGTGGCGCCGGTGAGGACAAGGATAGCGGAAGCGGGCCCTGGGCTTGTCGCTCACCATGCCGACGGTAGAGGAGCTTTACCGCAATTATGGCATCCTGGCCGATGCCACGGAGCAAGTGGGCCAGGTGAGTGAGTCCCCGGGCGGCCTGCAGGGCCCGGCGCTCCGCGGCCTTTCCAAAGCGCAGCCCGCCGCGCTCTCCCGGGCCGGGCGGGGGCTGCGGCTTCATCCTCCCGGGGGAGCTCCTAACCTCCCCAGGCCGTCTCGTCGGGGTGGGCCTCTCGGGGAGTGTAGACTCCGGCTTCACCAGGGAGACCACGGTCCCCAGAGTTCCAGGCTTCCCTGCCTCCCTCGCCCAGCCTTTTCCCACCTTGGCGTAACCTAACTCAGCCCGTTCAGGCTCACGTTAATTCTCCTCCCGGGCTTTCCTCTACAGGATTCTCTTAAGCCTTTCTCCTTTCCCGTCCCCTTTTCTGAACAAGATTAGATCGGGAGTTTTCTTCAAGAGGTCAAGATGTGTTGTCTTTTTGTTTTTGTTTTTGTTTTTTTGGAGGCAAAATTCTGCTACTAGTTGAAGAAGAGTGTTTAAGAGACAGAAGTTTGTGAGAAACAGAAGAGGGACTCTTTGGTCCAGACTTTGATGAGGGCTCACAGTTTCATTTATTCAGTACATTTTTTGAGCGCCGAGCGCTGGAGATACAGATGGAAAGGTCCGCGCGCTCTCAGAATGTACAGTTAGGAGGGAGTGTAGTGAGTGATGAATAAGAAAGGCATTGTGAGGCCCGGCGCGGTGGCTCACGCCTGTAATCCCAGCACTTTGGGAGGCCCAGGCGGGTGGATCACGAGGTCAGGAGTTCGAGACCAGCCTGAGCAACATGGTGAAACCCCGTCTCTACTAACAGTACAAAAATTAGCCGGGCGTGGTGGCGCGCGCCTGTAATCCCAGCTACTCAGGAGGCGGAGGTGGGAGGATTGCTTGAACCTGGAAGGCGGAGGTTGCAGTGAGCCGAGATCGCTTCACTGCTCTCCAGCCTGGGCAACAGAGCGAGACCCCGTCAAAAAAAAAAAAAGGGTTTTTTTATTATTATTATTATTTATTGTTTTTAATGAAACGTGTTTGAAGAAAATAAAACAGGGCTGGGCGAAGGAGTGTGTGAGAGTGCAGCTCTGAATGGAGTTCTCTGGAAGAGCGCTCTTGCCATGCTTGCCGCGGATACACAGTTTCTCAGCAGTGAATCATCCGCACGAGCCATTTGTTCCCTGTATGAGTTTTCAAGTAGCGGAGTACATTGAACTTGATAAGTGGCTGGGAAAAGAACCAGGCAGTCCTGGAGGCAACTTTGATAATTGTTTTAGAATTCCCACACCATAGCTTTTCAGTGCTTAGTTAGAACTTTGTGATTTTTCTGCTTACGCATCCCTTCTTGGAGAAAGTGGAAGATTCTAGTCTATTAACAGTCGTGGGAGTACCTTTCCCGTCCCCTTTTCTGAACATAATTCAAATAAGACCTTTCTGAGCTGAAAGAAAGAAAAAAAATTCATGTTGGAGCTTTATTGTAGCTTAATCTAGAATTGTGAATGTACCAGTTTGAAATAGCAGATGATTTTTTTTCCCTTCATTCCCTGTCAGTAGGGAATTTCACTGTTATCAGTGAGAAATGTATACGGATATTCTGTTGTACATCTGGATAGAGTGTGTAGGTCGGTTGTGAAGGAGGAATATTCTCTTCATTAAGAAGATAAATACTGCCGAGCACGGTGGCTCACTCCTGTAATCCCAGTTCTTTAAGAGGCCTGGGTGGGCAGATCACTTGAGGTCAGGAGTTCGAGACCAGCCTGGCAAACGTGGTGAACTCCTATCTCTACTAAAAATACAAAAAATAGCCAGGCATGGTGGCGTGCGCCCGAAGTCCCAACTATTTGGGGGGGCTGAGGCAGGAGAATCACTTGAACCCAGGGGGCAGAGGTTCCTGTGAGCTGATACCAGGCCACTCCAGTTCAGCCTGGGCAACAGAGTGAGACTCCATCTCAAACAAAAAATTAAAAAAAAAAAAAGATAAAAACTATGTAGAATCAGTTTGAATTTGTTATTCCTAAAAAGAACTAGTAGTGAAGATATTCTCAATCGTATAATTTTTCTGGAACTTAGTTGGGTAACTTTGTAACAAATTGTTCTACCTGTGTTTGATTTTGTTGCACATCAGTAGAGGGGATAGGGTGAAAGCTAGAACTGTGGTTCTGTCAGGAATCTTTCTAAGAAGCCTTTGAAACCGTATAGATAATGCTGTCCCATTCCCCTACTTTAATTTTGAGATTTGCTTACATTTCCTTCTCATGTCATCTTTATAAAAACCAGATTGAATTGAGAGTTCTCCCCCAAGGAGTCAAAATGTCTTTCTTGCAGCAAAAATGTATTTGCAGCAAAAATGTACTCTTTATTTAGTAAGGGTACTTAAGAGACAAGTTTGTGAAAAAATGGAAAAGGATAACTTTGTCTACACTTTAATGAGAATTCATGCTTTATTCGGTAGGTTTCACCTACCATGTACCACACACCCGGCTGGACACTGGAATTTAACACAGTTCCCTGTAGATTATGGGTCATCAATGCCTTCTGTATTGACAGCTGTCAAGCAACTATCTAAACTCTCTCTGCATAATGAGATGTAGTGATTAGCTCAGGCTGCTCAAACATTGTGAATTTTAGGAGAACCAAAGATAATGCCTACTAATTCTGCTCTGTTGGGTTATACTTCTCCCCTTTTAGATAAAATGCCTAAAATCACTTACTAAAAGACAGTAGGTTTTAGGATATTGCTTGTAATTTTAACTAACAAAGGCAAAAGCCAACTTAGTAGAGAGGATACCATTTCACTTGTTTTTAAGGAGAGAAAACCGTGTTCATGTTCCTGATGTAGCAAAGCCTGATTTTCAGGTCAACTTATGAGATTTATGATCAGTACTAAGTTTCCTGGCAAACAACGTGTCTGGATACTTCTGAGACTGCGTTCAAGTTTGTCAGTCTTGACTTCCTTCTAACTTTTATTTTGATTATCAACCTTTACTAGAGAGGTAAGCACAACAGTTTTTCTGATTGCTGCCACTACAGACTAGTCCCTCCCCGTTATTGTCAATACTCCTTTCAGAGTAGTGCCTTCTAAATATGTAAGGGTAAACACAAGCCCTCCGAGGTTTTATCAGCTAATTTCCCCAAAGCAGATCAAATCCTTCTCTTTTTGAACCCCTTGGCACGATGTACTTATTAACAATACTTCAGACTTGTATTTTATTTCTTATTCCAATACTTACATTATAACGTCTTAAGGGTTAAATCCATTGATTGATTGATTGATTGATTGATTCTCTTCTTGCACTGTACCTTGCCCTTCAGTAAGCATTTCTTTTTCATAGTTGAAGAAATGTGTTCAAAGAAGGAACAGAGAAACCATTTACAAAATATAAGAAAAACCATTTACACAGACTATCTCTAATGGATAAAGGGAACTTTATCATACACACATACGTACATCTTTGGGCATGTATATTCTAATAAGCAAACTGCAGATGACAAATTCTAAGTGCAGAATTATTTAATACCTCAAATCTTCCAGTCTTATCATCTTCTCATGTAACCCCCATGTTCTGCCTATGCATTCATCCTGCCTTTCCTCCACTCTGCCTCTGCCACTCCTTCACGTCTCACTCTTGTGTACTCCTTTACCTTTCTAATCTCCTTTTCCGCTGCTCTTTGCCCAGGGCTCCTAACTAGTCATAACAGAGCAAGTTGTGGGCCCACTATTATTTTAAATTCTGTTTCAAATTATTATGAATTTACTTAAAATATACTTAATTTTATATGATGTATTCAAAATCTTAAAAGTTAAAAAATGTATCAGACACCTGTTAAAGGACCACAGCAGTCTGGCTGATTAGATGTCTATAATGCTGAAACCCCGATTCCTCCTGTTCTGCCAATCATTGAGTACACTAGCTTTGTAGGGTTGGCGTGTAGGCTTCTTGGACTTTTATTTCTTGAAATACCACTCTTGTAGTAGCGTTTTTTGTATGATTAAGCTAAAACCACTGACTAACCAAGTTCATAATCCCTCAGAAATACATGGAAGTATTTATTTCGCTTCTCTGAGCCCTAGTTTCCTCATCTAGAAGATAGGAATAGTAGTAACACCTGTGGTGATATAGACAAGGAGTCACTCAGTCCCTGGTAGACTTTCAATAAGTATTGCTAATGATGCCTTTTTATTTGATTCCAGATTTAATATTTTTTTCTTGGCAAAAGGAAGTTTTGTTTTAAGCAGGTTTTTTTTTTTTTTCTTTTTCATTTAATTTTGGACAGCGTAAGGAGTTTCTTCAAATGGCTTTATAAGTAAGTTTGAGTTAAAGGGAATTAGATTTGTGATACCCTGCAAAAAGTAAGGATGTCAGAACAAACTTTGATTTTATGAAGCCTGCCTAGAAGTCTGAGGCAAACCACAGGAATGTAAAGTGGTAGAAAAGTCAGCATGATTTCTTTTCTTAATGTTTGCGGTGAAAAGTATGTCATACACCTTTCTTTATTTGAGACAGGGTCTTGCTCTGTCAGGCTAGAGTGCAGTGGCGCAGCCATGGCGTACCACAGCCTCTATCTCCTGGGCTCGAGTGATTCTCCTGCCTCAGCCTCTCGAGTAGCTGGGACTGCAAGCACACATCACCATGCCTGGCTAATTTTATATTTTTTGGAGAGACGGGGTCTTGATGTGTTTATAATACATTTTTCAGTGATGACTCCTGAAGACTGATACATCTGCATTTCATGAAGAAGCTAACCTTATTCACAGAAATTTCTGTTACTTGGGAGTTGTTCTGTAACTTTGCATCCTGCTTTATTTTTTCACTTAGCATTATCCACAAAAAGAATCATGTAAAACAAATCTGGGAATTCTATAGTTCATTGGATATTTATTGGTCATTCCCCACTAGATGGCGTGAAGTAAGCTCATGTGTCTGAAGCACTTAGAACACTCCTTATACATAATAAACACTATACTGTGTATACGTTTGGTCAAGATTATAATTTTTAAGGTTTTTTTTGCAGTTACTTTTATTAATATGTCCAAACAGAAGATATATGTGTAGTCTTTCTGTATTTGTTACTGTTATTGACTATCTTTATCCGCGTCATTTCATAAAACAACTGGTTTAGAGGCAAGCACTTGAGGAGGATTGGGAACTTATTGATTCCTCCCATTATGAGTATTTGAGGGAGAGCACTTGTGATTTTTTTTTTAAGGAAACAAATGAGCTTTGAGTGTATAGTTCCAATAAAAAGTTTAAACATGTGACATTAGAGACTGTCTTAATCCAAAATTGTCTGGCTCTATGGAATGGTCACAGCTTTCATATACTGCTATGAGGTAAAATTAAGCTGCACTTCCTAACATTGCTGGAATTGCTAAATTTCTGGAATGTATTCCCTTCACCCTCTTCGTGGTGCTAATTGGAAACAGGCAAATTTTTTTTTTAAGTAAATATGGTGCAGTTATTTGTGAAGTCTGTGGTATTCATTATAATTTATTTCCTTGTTTAAGATGGAGTCTCGCTCTGTCACCCAATCTGGAATGCCATGGTGCGATCTCAGCTCACTGCAACCTCTACCTCCTAGGTTCAAGCAATTCTCCTGCCTCAGCCTCCTGAGTAGCTGGGATTAGAGATGTCTGCCACCATGCCCAGCTAATTTTTGTATTTTTAGAGAGGGGGGTTTCACCATATTTAGCAGGCTGGTCTGGAACTCCTGACCTCAAGTGATTGCCCACCTCGGCCTCCCAAAGTGCTGAGATTACAGGCGTGAGCCACCACACCTGACCATCATTACAATTTTTTTTTTTTGGAGACGGAGTCTCACTCTGTCGTCCAGGATGGAGTGCAGTAGTGCGATCTCGGCTCACTGCAACCTCCATTTCCCAGACTCAAGTAATTCTCCTGCCTCAGCCTCCCAAGTAGCTGGGATTACAGGCGCATGCCACCATGCCTGGCTAATTTTTGTGTTTCGTAGAGACGGGGTTTAACCATGTTGACCACGCTGGTCTTGACTCCTGACCTCAGGTGATCCACCCGCCTCGGCCTCCCAAAGTGCTGGGATTACAGGCGTGAGCCACCATGCCTGGCCCATTACAAATTTTTTAAGCATGACACAGTCACAAGGCTAGAGTCAGTAATCACTAGAATGAAGAAGCGTTGGTATATTAACAAACACACGTATGCTTTTTCCACTTTAAATTAGACTCGTCCATCTCCCCCAAATCAAAAATTAACCAAAGGTGGAGGAAGAACAGAATTGGGAAGATAAGTGTCCCATTTAAGTAGTAAACCTCCGAAAATCAACCTTATTTCTTAGCCTGTGTAAAAATTTAAAGCACACGCTAACATGTTTTATGGTCTTTTACTTAGCTTCCCATCTTTCAAAATCATGTGTCTTTCTTTATTTCAGCATAAAGATGCCTATCAGGTGATACTGGATGGTGTGAAAGGTGGTACTAAGGAAAAACGATTAGCAGCTCAATTTATTCCAAAATTCTTTAAGCATTTTCCAGAATTGGCTGATTCTGCTATCAATGCACAGTTAGACCTCTGTGAGGATGAAGATGTATCTGTAAGTATATGAGTGACACTTTATAGCAGTCTTTCAGATGTTTCTGTGTGTGGCTAATACAATTGGAGTAGCCATCTGATATATCAGAGTACACAATAAAATACTACAGTATGGTCTGGCATGGCATCATACCCAGGCTTAAATTTACATATGATAAAATGTATTAGCCTTTTTCACCACCTTTAAATTATGAAAAATGCATAGAATCTCAAAATACTTAGTTTTGCTTATTTGTCCACTGTTAAAAATGGATTGTGGCTCACATTTTGTTTCATAGATTGTTATTCATTGTGCATATGAAATTAGACTGTTTTTAATCAATTTGTGCTTACTTAGATATGTGTTATAAAATAAAATGTACTTTCACTACCCTTATATATTTTGCATGGCAGAAAAATGGTCTGAATGGTCTGTGTAATAAGTGAATAGGATTACTAGATTAAAAGAAATAGTTTTTGTTTTTTGAGTTTTTTTTTTTTTTTTTTTTTTGAATAGAATTAACTGGTAATATTTCTGGCTGCTGACACAGGTTCCTAAGAATATTCAATTGTTAGCTCTTGTCTTTTCAGATGAAACAGCGAATTGCCAACATTTCATGCAGAATTTGCTGGATTTTTTTGTGTGTTTTTAATAGAGACAGGGTCTCACTCTGTTGCCTAGACTGGAGTGCAGTTGCACATCCATAGCTTACTGCAGCCTTGAACTCCTGGGTTCATGCATTTTTTCCACCTTAGCCTCCCAAGTAGCACAGGCTACTGTTCCCGGGTGATTTTTAATTTTTTTGTAGGGTCTTGCTATGTTGTCCAGGCTGGTCTCAAACTCCTGGCCTCAAGCTGTCCTCCCACCTTGGCCTTCTGAAGCATTGGGATTACAGGCGTGAGCCACCTCACCTGGCCTGCTGTACATTTTTTATGTAAAAATCGAATAAGCCAAGATCAGTATTTGGAATTAAACATGCAGGATATAGCCACAAATGTTGTATTTAGTAGTCAATACTGAAAATTCTAAAGTAAACAGTTAACTAGGTATAACATTGCCACAGTAGCCATTTTTAAGGAATACTGTATTATAAGCCCATCGGTAGTAAAAACCTAACAGTTGCGTATAATTAGCCTGTAAACAGTTGTTTATAATCTGAAGTCTCTCCTTCAGCCAGACATTGTTAACATCACTTTTTACATTTTTTTCTGGTAACTTGAATATTAAATTGGAGCAAATTCTTTTTTTTTTTTGAGACAGAGTCTCGCTCTGTTGGCCAGGCTGGTCTCAAACTCCTGATCTTGTGATCCGCCCGCCTCGGCCTCCCAAAGTATGAGAACAGCCTGGGCAACATAGGGAGACTCGCCTCTAAAATTAGCCAGGCGTGGAGGCTTGCGTCTCTACTTCCAGCTACTAAGGAGGCTGAGGCAAGAGGATCTCTTGAGCCTAGGTCAAAGCTACAGTGAGCCATGATTGCACCACTGCACTCCACCCTGGGCAACAGAGCAAGACCTTGTCTTTTGAAAAAAAAAAAAAAAAAAAGCTGTGTGTGTTATTTTAAAGGTGATAGTATTTGGTTAATTTTTGTTTGAAATCATGCCCAGATTCGACGTCAAGCAATTAAAGAACTGCCTCAATTTGCCACTGGAGAAAATCTTCCTCGAGTGGCAGATATATTAACGCAACTTTTGCAGACAGGTAAGGGATTTTATTACCGTTTTCTCTAAATATATATCTTCTTTCTGAAATATTGACTCTGTTTTTAGGTTTTGAATGGGGTGCAGGAGAGCTAGAGGTCCTACATCTGATAGAGATTAAATTTCCCACTTTCATTCAGTAGTTTAAAGTGTAATGATTTCTGGTTATCTAATTCCTAGTATCGTTTTGTTTTTAATTCTGTTATTAAGGTGTAATGACTAGATTCTTTTGAGCATTTTGATGTATCATAATTTTCCCCCCAATTTCCTGTCGTTTCATAATTGTAGCATCTTAATAAAAGTTTTTCAGGCATGCCAGATGGGGTTCTCTACCCTTAAAAGGAACATGTTATCTTTTTGGTACTTGAGGAAATGGCTTAAGTTACAAGTTTCCTGTCAATGTAACCTTGAGAAACTATGTTGAATCAAGTTTGAAACTGAAGCAGATGATATTTTAAATTTGTTTTATATTCATTATGCCACTTTTTCTTTATCCAGATGACTCTGCAGAATTTAACCTAGTGAACAATGCCCTGTTAAGTATATTTAAAATGGATGCAAAAGGTAAGGCCAGTTCTTATTCTGAATTGTGTTTGATGTCTTACAGAATCACAAAGTTAGGTGTTACTCATTAAGAATAAACTCTAGGGTTTACCCAGAGTTCTATTTCATAAAAATTTTAAGTATTGTGAAAAACGTCTCCTCAGGTCAAGATGTTTATGACTAGAAAAACCAGCAGAAATAACTGCAAAAACAGATCAAATTTTTCCATTAGAAATCTGTTGGAAGAACTCCCTTTGACACTTTAAAGAAATTCTTCCAAAATATTTGGTTTTTATTATTAGTAATGATAAAAAAGGAAAGTTATGCTCAAGCTGACTATGTCTTCATGAAGAAAGTGCTCTTATGATTCAGGCTGTAGAAATTTCAGACTACTTTTAACTAGTAATGAGGATGATATTTGGGAAGTTCATTAACTTATTTGATAAGAAATACTATAAATTGAGTTAAATGGGAAAACACCATTACACTATAGAATTGACTTGCTACAGGCAACTATTTTGTTTTGCAGGGACTTTAGGTGGGTTGTTCAGCCAAATACTTCAAGGAGAGGACATTGTTAGAGAACGAGCAATTAAATTCCTTTCTACGAAACTTAAGACTTTACCAGATGAAGTCTTAACAAAGGAAGTGGAAGAGCTTATACTAACTGAATCCAAAAAGGTGAGCTTTGGTCTTCATTTGGTGGAAATTCTCTAAAGCAAAAGAACATACTTGACTTTGGCAGTATTCCTCAATGTTATGTGTGGCTTGTGTATAAAATGGTATATCATATATCCCATTAGAACCACCATAGAACTTCCGAGTTTTTCTTAGATTGTATTTAGCACTTTTGTCAGTGGTAATGATGAATCAATTTGGTAATTTAAAAGAATCTGATTACATTTAAACTTTTTGTGGTAGTGTCCTTAAAATGTATGCAACCTCTGCAAATCATCTCCTTCAGGAAACTTTCTCTAAGTCCTACCCCTCCCTTCCATTTTAGGATACTCTCTCATAGTATACTGAATTATTTCAAAATGAAACATATTATCACATCAAAATGACCTCTTTTCACCTTAGCCCTTGACACTATCCGCTCTTCAAGGGTGAAACCATGCTTGTCTTTGCTCCCAGCATCTAGCATAGTTGTAGACGCTAGGATTGGCAAGGTGTGTCACAACTAACTTTTCACTCATCTTAATGTGCCAAAGTTTGGGAATAGTTTCCTTCTTTTTTTGAGACGGAGTCTCGCTCTGTCACCCAGGCTGGAGTGCAGTGGTGCGATCTTGGCTCACTGCAAGCTCCACCTCCCAGGTTCACACCATTCTCCTGCCTCAGCCTCCCGAGCATCTGGAACTATAGGCGCCTGCCACCACGCCTGGTTATTTTTTTGTATTTTTAGTAGAGACGGGGTTTCACCGTGTTAGCCAGAATGGTTTCGATCTCCTGACCTCATGACCCGCCCGCCTCGGCCTTCCAAAGTGCTGGGATTACAGGCTTGAGCAATATGTTCAAGAAGATTCAGTGTTTTCTCTAAAGAATGTGATCACTCTTATGGTTCAGGCTATAGAAATTTCAGACTACTACTACCCACTTCCTTATTGATAAGATTATTTTTCAGTGAGAAAGAGATAGATCTTTAGCTGGGAGTATCAGACTATTTTACCTATGCCCCAGCTAGTAATCTGGTAGAGCATGTCGTGATTGTGAGCTCCTTTGGTCCATGAATAGAAAAATTTAGACCCACTGATATGGAAGATTTAACATGAGACTTGCAAGGTGTCCTATTTTGTGTACAACAATTACCATATTAATATGAATTAGACTGCTTTTAAATATAGGAAACAATCTGATTCAACAGTTTACTACAGAATTTTTCCAGCCATTTTTTAAAGTCACTCCCCTGAATAGCCAATTTAAGAATTAAAAAAATTTTTTTTTTCTTAACTGCTCTTCCATGAAATTTTAATGCCACATATATACTGTATATCTGTTTGTGGTACTATATGTATATCTGTGCTTTGTACATAAAAATGTAACATTTTCTAAGAACCAATTTTTGCCCCTTTGGAGAATGCCTGGTCTACTCTGAAGTTCAATTGACTGAAGCTAGAAGTTGCCTTTTCCTCAGTATTTCGGAAGCATGAATATCAAACTGACTTTAGTAACTGAAATAAATTAGCTATTTTCTTTCAATGTTGATCTGTCCCATTCAAATGATGAGTATACTGTTATTCTGAATTGTCTCTTTTCCAGGTCCTAGAAGATGTGACTGGTGAAGAATTTGTTCTATTTATGAAGATACTGTCTGGGTTAAAAAGCTTACAGACAGTGAGTGGAAGACAGCAACTTGTAGAGTTGGTGGCTGAACAGGCCGACCTAGAACAGACCTTCAATCCCTCGGATCCTGACTGTGTGGACAGGCTCTTACAGTGCACTCGGCAGGCAGTACCCCTCTTCTCTGTGAGCTCTTTATTTTTACACACCTGGTATTTGGATTACTGTATTAGCTGTATATATTTCCATAAATACTCACTTTAACATTCCCCTTAAACCTTTCCAGTAGTGTCCCTTATCTGAAATGCTTGCTTGGAACCAGAAGTGTTTTCAGATTTTTGAATATTTGCATTGTGCCTGGTTGAGCATCCCTAATTCAAAAATCCAAAAACCTGAAATGTTTCAATGAGCATTTCCTTTGAGCATGACGTTTGAGCATCATATTGGTGCTCAAAAAGTTTCGGATTTTGAAGCATTTCAGATTTGGGATTTTCAGATGAGGGATGCTTGGTCTGTGTTTATAAAGGCCACAGTGGAATTGGTGAGAACCCAAAGCAGCAAGAAATTTTTTTGAAAGAATTTTTTTTTTTTCTTTGAGACAGTCTTGCCCTGTCACCTATGCTGAAGTGCAGTGGCACGATCTTGGCTTACTGCAGCTTCCACCTGCCAGGCTCAAGCCTTCCATCTCAGCTTCCCAAGCAGTGGCTTCCACAAGCATGGACTATCACGCTTGGCTAATTTTTGTATTTTTTGTAGAGCCAGGGCTTCCCCGTGTTGCCCAGGCTGGTCTTGAACTCCTGAGCTTAACCAATCTGCCCACCTTGGTCTCCCAAAGTGCTGGGATTACAGGTGTGAGCCACCACGACTGGCCAATAAAAATTTTTAGTCTTCCTAAAGACTTTTTTTAAAAGTCATGAGAATTTTGTATTCTGTCTCAGGCTTTGTGTTTCCTCTGGCCATGCATCTTCTGGGATGTGTATACGTTCATTTGAAAAACACAATTTAAAGGAACTATCCTAGATCAGGCGTGGTGGCCTGTGCCTATAATCCCAGTCCCAGCACTTTGTGAGCCAAGGTGGGAGAACGCTTGAGGCTGAGTTCAAGACCAGCCTGGGCAACATAGCAAGACCTTGTCTCTACAAAGAAAATTAAATAATAGAACTATCCCTTTTCAGAAATGTGCAGTCTGAAAATCCAACACAAAGGTTCTCACAATGTATTTATTTATCTATCTATCTATTTATTTATTTATTTATTTGAGACAGAGGCTCACTTTGTCCCCCAGGCTGGAGTACAGTGGCGTGATCTTGGCTCACTGCAACCTCCACCTCCCAGGTTCAAGCAATTTTCGTGCCTCAGCTTCCCAGGTAGCTGGGATTACAGGCACACACCACCATGCCCAGCTGATTTTTTTGTATTTTTAGTAGGGATGGGGTTTCGCCATGTTGCCCAGGCTGGTCTCGAACTCCTGAGCTCAGGCAGTCCGTCCGCCTCAGCCTCCCAAAGTGCTAGGATTGTGAGCCACCATGCCTGGCCATGTCCCAAATTTGACCTGAGAATCAAGGAAGAGATCAAAATGTATAGATGTCCCAATGCTCCAGATGACTTTGCAGTAAAGTATATAAGGGATCTTCAGAAAGTTCCTGGAAAATGCATATTATGAAAAAAAACCTATGCATGGATTTCAAAACATTTTTCACCAAAATAAACCTGTATTTATAACATGTCTGAACAGGATATAGTTTGGGGAACTAAGAAGGGTAAGACATCAGTTTGAAAAACGAGCACCTGTCAGAGCAACATGAATTCTGCTAAAGTTGAAGCAAGAACAAACGTCAAATTTATGGTGAAGCGTGGCGGAAGAATGGTGAAATCATTGATGCTTTATGAAAAGTTTATGGAGACAATGTCCCCAAAGAAATCAACAGTTTACAAATGGATCACTCATTTTTAGAAAAGACAAGACAACGTCGAAGCCCATCGCAGCAGATCAATTTGCAAGGAAAAATTTCGATGAGTGTCAAAACCACCGCGCTCAGATTAGCTGCAGACAAGAACAGAGCTTTCAATGGAAATTGTAAACAAGTGGGATCAAGATCCTGAAGCATGTCTTTGAAGAATGGGAACAGGAGTTGAAACATGGCTTTCGCCGTGAAATTCTGAAGATAAAGCACAGTCAAAGCAATGGCTACCAGGAGGTGAAAATGGCCCAGTCCAAGCAAAAAGAGACCAGTTAAGAGGAAGGGTTATGGCAGCAGTTTTTTGGGATGCTGAAGACATTTTGGTAGTTGACATTCTGGAAGGCTAAAGAATAATGTCTGCTTTTTATGAGCTTGTTTGGAGAAAGTTGGCCAAAGATTGAACAGGAAAACGCCTGGGAAAGCTTCACCAGGGTCCTCCACCACCATAGTGCTCCTGTTCATTCCTCTTATCAAACAGGGACAATTTTTTAAGAGTTTTGATGAGGAATCATTGGGCATCCACCTTAAAGTCCTTATTTGGGCTCTTCTGATTTCTTTTTGTTGCCTAATCTTAAAAACATCGTTAAAGGGCACCCACATTTCTTTGGTTAATAGTATAAGAAGACTGCATTGACATGGTTAAGTTCCCAGGACCCTTAGTTCTCTGGGATGACTGCTATCATTGCCTCCAAAAGTGTCTTGACCTTGATGGAGCTTATGTTGATAAATAAAGTTTATATTTTTTATTCTTTGTCTTTTAATTACATTTACATGAACTTACTGAAGCCCCTTCGTAGATCACCTATTGAGGTTATATCTGGGGCATGCTGGGGTGTGCACTATATTGTATTTATAGTCAGAATACTTGATGCTGTAGCACTCAGCATTTATTGAATGAAATTCTATAATATTTGAGCAAATATTTGTTTTTTGACAATGCATTTTCTTTGATTTCTTACAGAAAAACGTCCATTCCACAAGGTTTGTGACATATTTCTGTGAGCAGGTTCTCCCTAACCTCGGTACCTTGACTACCCCAGTGGAAGGTCTTGATATACAGTTGGAGGTAAGCAAAAATGTCAGCTTTAGCACTGATAAGGCATTCTTATATTTTAACAAAAATGTAAACCACTAACTTAGATCTGATTTCTAAGGGAGCAATTTAAATGTCTGGTAATGGCCAGCCAGCAATCTCCCTAGACCAGAATTAATTGCATTAGGACTGCTTCATGGATTCAATTAAGGTTCGCTGCAGTGGGAAAGCACTGCCTGTAGTTTTTATAGTCGGTCTCTACCTTTGTAGCCTTAATATTTTTAAATAAGGTGTTTAATTCATCCATTTCTATCCATAACTGATAGAGCCAATTTTAAACTGGATTAACACAAAATATCCTTTATTCCTTCTTCTCCAGTAGAATTCACTACCCCTCCCACCTTTGTATCTCTAATGTATATAAACATTTTTTCACAGCATCTGTAATACTTAACATTTGTTTATAATCTCTCTCTACGTTTAACCTGATTCACCTCTGTATCCCCAGAATCTGGCACAAAACTTGATTTTGAATCAAGCACCCATTAGTGATTATTGAATTGGACTGAAATATGGAAATGTGTGTGCCATTTCCCTCATAGGTCTTTGGGATAGAGAAGAATATCACTGTGCACTGGCAAGGTAGTTTGCTTCAAATGTGCTGGGCTAGGCCTATCAGACTGGGATTGGGAAATGCAGGAATGAACCTTGAGAATAGTGGTCATTACCAATATTTTGAGTAAGTATCCAGAGACTAAATTTAATAGGAAATGAGGCTCACCTTAACCAGGAGTAATTAGTTCTTAGCTGTTGAGAGTTCTTACTAGTGTGTCTTTAAAGTTAATATATTTATCATTTTCGCCTTGTAATTAGCACTATCATTAACCTGTAGCAGAAAGTCTCATATGGATTATTTTCCATACTTCTTCTCACAGATATATTGGAAATCATGAGATCTGGGTTTTAGGGTCTGCCCAGCCACTTACTCCCTGTGACTTTGTTGAGCCACATAATCTCTGACCTTTACTTTCCTTCACAGTAAAATCTTGGGCTGCATCTCTAAGGTTTTCTTCCATTTCAAACGTTATAACGATTCTGTAAAAGCATAATTGAAAATAAGTAAAGTCTTAAATCGTTATCTAGAATTACTCTTACTTTACAACCCTTGCTTATTCATAAAAATAGTAATAGTGAATTGTGTGTTTTAGGTATTGAAATTGTTGGCGGAGATGAGTTCATTTTGTGGTGACATGGAAAAACTAGAAACAAATTTAAGGAAACTATTTGATAAGTTATTGGTAAGAACTTTTTCCTTTCCTTATGGGATAGTTAGTATATAGCTCAAAGTCTAATTTAGTATTAATTTCTAGATTACAAGAACCAGTTTTTGAAATTTCAGTTAAACAGTAATCCTAACAAATATTGTTAGCTTCTTAGGCCACATGTTGTTGTCTACTTTGTTTTAATCTTGGTGTTTCTTATAATTAGGGAGAAAATAGGCTGTCTGATAAAATCATTAGCAGCATCACTGAGTGATTTTCTTATTTGATGTATTTGTATAATTAACACAGTGATAAGCATTAGGTCCTTAGCATGAATTGAGTCATCAACATCTGGTGCTCGTCCAGATGTAACTTACTGGGTTGTTACAGCACTGATACTGAATGCCATTGGCAGCACTTTGCCTGTAATGAGTCAGTACTTAATATGGACTAATGTTCAGAAAAGATATTTGTAGTAAGCATAGTATAGTCGTTAAGAGCATCAACATTTGATGTCAAACTTAGATTGAATTCTGGCTCTTTAGTTTATTAATATTAACTTTGTTACCATAGGAAGGTTACTCTCTCAGGGCATCGGTGCCTTTGTCTGTAAGTGCCTAATAAATATTAGCTACATTAATTTTCATTATTAATAATAGCAGCTGTAACAGGTTAATATGGAGCATTGACAGGCTAGAGCATTGATCCAGTAAGTAAAAAAGAAATCCAAGTGTCTGGTTTTGGTAGTTTTTAATGCTCCATGTCTTAAAAACATGCACTATAATTCCCTGAATATCTGTTTATAATTTGAATATGTAGAGCAGATTGCAAACATCTGTATATTTTTCTCTCTTAGGAATACATGCCCCTCCCTCCAGAAGAAGCAGAAAATGGAGAGAATGCTGGTAATGAAGAACCCAAGCTACAGTTCAGTTATGTGGAATGTTTGTTGTACAGTTTTCACCAGTTGGGCCGAAAACTTCCAGATTTCTTAACAGCCAAACTGAATGCAGAAAAGCTCAAAGATTTCAAAATCAGGTGATATATGATTGAGGTGGCTCAATCCTTGGCAAAGGTGGTAGCTATCTTGAAGTTCCTTGGGTTTTGCTTTTGTTCTATGAGAGCTTTCTCCCTATCCTGCCTTACCCCAGTGGTACAGAATGGAGGGTTCAGATTACATGTTTGTCAACATGTGACAGAAGTGAGCCAGGCACGGTGGCTCACGTCTGTAGTCTCAGCATTTTGGGAGGCCGAGTCAGGAGGGTTGCTTGACGCCAGGAGTTTGAGACCAGCTGGGCAACATAGTAAGATCCTATCTCTATAAAAAATAACTTTAAAAAATTAGCAGAGCATGGTGACACACCAGTAGTCCCAGCTACTTGCAACACTGAGATGGGAGGCTCACTTGAGCCCAGGAGCTCGAGGTTACGGTGAGCTGCAGTCATGCCTCTGCACTCTTGTCTGGGCGATGAAATCATGTCTCTAAAAAAAGGAACAAGCAAACTTAAAAAAAAAAAAAAAAAGACAGAAATGACTTAACAAATCCATGGGGGAATAAAGGACTCTAGCTCTTCCTACTTGTTTTATGATCTTGAGCAGGTACCCTAACATCTCTTATTCTCCCCAAATTTTTCTCAGTTGTTAAATGATAATAGTACCTACCTCATAGAGTTGTGGGAATTTAATAAGACAGTGAATGTACAGCTTTTAGCACAGTGCCTGGCAAGTAGTAGGTATTAGTAAACTGTAGCTATGGTTATTAATAATATGTTAGTGTTACTGGAGAAGCAGCCCTGGAGAAGTCAATATAAGTAGTTTTCACAAAGACACCGCTTATTGAATTGTTCCATTAACAAATTCACATCTTAAATTTTGAAATGCTTGAGCCATTGTGTTACCTGTTACTACCATGTGGTAAGGCGGAAGTTTGATACTTGATGAAGCTCTTGATCAGAAGCAACTTAAAATTTTGTTCTTTAATTTATTGGTCATGTAGCCATTTCTGCACTTAGGATCATTTTGCTATAGTATAAGATTGAGTTTAAAAACAAAATTGAAGTGATGAATTGCTAATTAACAAATACGTTTTCATTTAGGCTGCAGTACTTTGCACGGGGCCTGCAAGTTTATATCAGACAACTTCGCTTAGCTCTCCAGGGTAAAACGGGTGAGGCCTTAAAAACAGAAGAGGTAAGAATACTGGCTCACATTTCATAAACTGCTAGCTCCATACCAAACTATATAGACTTGTGTTGGGAGTTTTTCATTTTCCCTTATCTCACGTAATTTAACAGTCTTCATCCCAGTCCTAATGAAATATTTTTAGATTTTCATTGTGTTCCTATAACTTAACCTGATTTATTTTAAAACAACTTCTATTTGTATGTGACCTTACTCATTTTTTAGGTACATTCTAACCTGTCAAGGGAACACAGATTATTTACTTCCTTTGCCACATCTAGATTTGTTTAGAGTCAAGCAATAGGAATACACATTATCTATAGATTTAAACCAAGGAATTATGTAAAGACCGTACAAGTGATTCTGATAGAGAAGTGTAATTACTCTAGTTTTGTGTCAGAATGGATTACGCCTCATAGAAATTATTGGCAGTTTGTCTTAATTTTCCTTTCCCTTTGCAGAACAAGATTAAAGTCGTTGCATTGAAAATAACAAACAATATCAATGTTTTAATCAAGGTAAGTCTGTAATACCAAGTGACATTTCTGCAGTTACCACAAAATCATACATTTACTTATTTTAAAGTTTTATATAAGATACTTCCAACAAAGGGAAGCTTGCAAACTTCTATCTCAAAGCATTGAAACAGATAGATAGAGTCTAAGAAATTTCAGTGACTTAAGTTCTAGTGGTCTTAATGCTATTGGGTTCTTTTGAGTGGCCAGTAAATCCCTGTTTTGCTTACTCTTAAGAATGGACATGTGGTGTGTAGCACAATGAAATGTTTCCCTGTGTTTGTTTTTTTATAAACCTGACTACGTAATAAATTGAGAGCTTTCTGTACTGTAGGCTAGGGTATACCTTTCCATTAAGCCATAATTACTTTTCGATTCTCTTTACCCTTCCCAAGTATCTGCTAGCCTAAATAAAATAATAACCTGAGAGAACCAGAAAAAATCATAAGGTAGCCATCACTTATATCATACAATACAATTACAGCTTAATTGTATTGTGCCAGATGGGAAAAAGAAACAGTATTTGTAACACCTACAGCACGTAACCTGCCAGTAACAAAAATTGGGACTAGTATGCCTTAAAGCTAATGTAAAAATGATATGGAATAATTATAGTTGACCCTTGAATAATGAAGGGCTGAGGGATACCGACCCCATGCATACCTTTTGACTCCCCCAAAACTTAACCACTGGCTGGTACAATGGTAGTGGGTTATCAGAACTTACTAACATTATCATCACCAAAATTGGTATACAACCCCCACCCCACTGCTAAATTTGACTGGCTTTATAAAAAATCATTTAAAAACACTAATAGCTTTCTGTGGACAAGAAGCCTTACCAATAACATAAACAGTTAATTAACACATTTTGTATATGTAGTATATACTGTATTACAATAAAGCTGCAGAAAAAAAAGGTTTATTATAAAGAAGAGAAAATAAGTGGAAGTGTATTATCACAAAGGTCTTCATCCTTGTTATCTTCACATTTAGTAGGTGGAGAAAGAGGAGGGGTTGGTCTTGTCTCGGGGTACCAGGCAAAAGAGGTAGAAGGAGAGACAGGCACACTAGGTGTAACTTTTATTGGAAAGAATCTGCGTATAAATGAGACCATGTAGTTCAAATTCAAGTTGTGCAAGGGTCAACTGCAGTTTGTGTCAGGAGAGAGAGGGAAGCATTTGAGAAAAAGCAGCTCTGATTAGATGTTGAGGAAGGAGTATCATAGTGCCAAGTAGAAAAGTGAAAAGGCATTAAACACAGAAGAGGTAAGAATATTATACTAATCTCCTAAGGAAATGTTTCCAGTAGCTGCCATTTATTACAAATCTTAAAAATAAATTATTTTGCATAGTAAATTCATATATAAAAATGTGAGATTTGACTGTATTTGAACCGCTGATAAAAGTCTATGTTGAAGATACAATGTGTTAAGAACATTTTAAACTTAGCAAATGCTTATTACCTGCATGCAGATGAGAAAATGTTCTTTTCAGGAATCTGTAAGTTATCTAAAGGAAGGTATGGGGAAGAGAGATGAATAGGGTCCGCAACCTGTGTGTAGAGTGCTCTGTGAATATAGGAATAAAGTCAGTTTCTCCTGCTGTACTCACAATGCACTTCTAACACCAGATGGGTGGAGGTTATTCCCCATACATCAAGTAAGTAAATAGTTCTGCAGTGGATACTAGCTGTGTGTCCTCCAATTCAGTCCTGACACTATCTACCTAGAGGTAGCATCAGATTCCACATGTTGAGGGCCCAGTCCCACAAGACCACTTCTGATGACAGTTGTAAGCTACAAGTTGTTTTACCCATGCTTCTGATTGGCTGGCTATAAATGGGGGTTCCCACAATTTAACCAAACTTAAGCTGCTAGAGCAGCTTACAGAACTCAGGGGAACACTTACTTACGTTTACTGGTTTGTTATAAAGGATACATATGAACAGCCAGGTGAAGAGATACATAGGGAGAGGTCTTGAAGGGTCCTGAGTGCAGGAGTTTCCATCCCCATGGAGTTGGGGCGTACTGCTCTCCCAGCACGTGGATGTGTTCTTGTTCATATTCCGTCCTGGAACACCCAACCCCCCTCACTCTCATACACACACACATACACACACACACACAGTCCTTTTCTGTTTTTATGGAAGCTCCATTACATAGGCATGATTGATTAAATCATTGGCCATCAGTGATAGATAGACCTTTATTGGTGTTAAATCAGCCCCTCTCTCCTCCCTGGAGGTGGAGCTGGACTGAGTTCCAACCCTGAAAGTATGTGGTAGGTTCCCCAGGCAGTCACCTCCCCCATCCTGTGGTTATCTAGGAACTTTTCAAAAATCACCTTATTAATATAAACTCAGGTGTGATTGAAAGATGCTTGTGGCCGGGCGTGGTGGCTCAAGCCTGTAATCCCAGCACTTTGGGAGGCCGAGACGGGCGGATCACGAGGTCAGGAGATCGAGACCATCCTGGCTAACACGGTGAAACTCCGTCTCTACTAAAAAATACAAAAAACTAGCCGGGCGCGGTGGCGGGCGCCTGTAGTCCCAGCTACTCAGGAGGCTGAGGCAGGAGAATGGTGTGAACCCGGGAGGCGGAGCTTGCAGTGAGCTGAGATCCGGCCACTGCACTCCAGCCTGGGCGGCAGAGCGAGACTCTGTCTCAAAAAAAAAAAAAAAAAGATGCTTGTTAAAAATAAAAGATTGTCTTTCACCTTTATTGCTCTGGAGCTTTTCAGGAAACAGTAACAAAGGGCCAAATGTTTTAGCAAAAGATAATCATATTGCTCTAGTCACTTAGGAAATTTCAAGAATTATTGGAGCTATAAGCTAGGAATCATGGACAGAAACCAAAATGCAGTCAATACAGTCCTTCTGTATCCAAGGGGGATTGGTTGCAGGCCCCCCTGGATACCAAAACCCTCAGATTAACCCTTATTAAATGGCATAGTATTTGCATATAACCTACACAAACTGTCCCCTATACTTTAAAGCATCTCTAGATTACTTATCATACTTAGCAACCTAAAATAATTAAAAGTCCCAGGGTCCAATTAAAAGAGTTTATTCAGGTACAAAGTATGAGATTGGCCATCTGCGAGCAGAATTACATCAAAGAATGCTGGTCAGTGCTCCTGGCATGGAGAAAAATGAGGATTGTTTATATGGGCAAAAACTGATACAGGCATAAACTGAGGTGCTAAAAAGAATGACATTTTCCATACAAAGGCTAACAGATAGATATATGATTGGCTACTATTGATTACACTCTAAAGGGATTAACATTTTATTGTAAAGAGGTAATAGTCACAGTGGTCTCTATCTCCCTCATTTAGTCTAGGTTTAAGTGAAGAGTAGACTCTGGTTCATGCAATCTCAACACAGAGGTCAGGAAGGCAACGGTCATGCATCAGAGAAGAAAACAGCCATGTTATGAGTCAGTTTCCAAGAGTTAACTTCTCCCCTTGGTGTAATACATTTGGGAGAACCTTAAATTTTATTTTTACATACCTAATACAGTACCTACACATCACTTCATTCTCAAAGATTCAGCATAGTAAATTCAAGTTTTGCTTTTTTATAATTTTATGCAATTTTTTTATGAGTATTTTCCATCCACAGTTGCTTGAATCCACAGATGCAGGAACCATGGACACAGTGGGCAAACTGTATATATCACATAATATCACAGGTGCCTTACCTGAAAATCTGGAAATGTTTTTAAGTAGGGTAGAAGTATGTGACATCATAAATTTTTTGTTTTAGGGAGAACATAGGTATGTTTTAATCTATCCTTAACATTTTTTGCAATCTTTACCTACCCGGCAGACTCATCTAATTTCATAACTTCATTTTTATTTTAATGAATCCCTAAACTATACACCATTTTCCTGTCGTCATCTGAGATTTAACATGTTTGTAAGTGAAGATTTGCCCTTTCCTCTTCATGTGGTCCCTTTTTCAGTTAACATTATAATATGCAAAATCACTCCAGTTAGAAATCTCAAGCATTTTTTATTTAAAGCATGTTGCATTGGCCAATTCCCTACATTTATATAGTACACTGGACTTAAGTTTATATACCAGGGATGATTTTTTTATTAGTATACTCATTTTAACTGGGAGAAAAGTTTACTTTTATTTAATTTTACCTATGTACAAAAATCAAGGTAAAGCTGGTAAGAAGTATTACTAAGAATAAATGTGTTTAGCGGTTTATTCAGTTGTGAGGATATTATGAGGTCAGATTATTTGAATTCCAGGTTATTTTAACACATTCAGCAAACATTTGCATTCCTAGCACATTGGTCATTCGGTATTTAAATCTTACAGGGTTTTTTTTGCCTTATTAATAATTCACAGATATTTCCTAGGGCAGGGGGAAACATGATTAGCCAGAGCTTTAGTGGTTTTTTGTTTGTTTTTACTTTACCTATGGTGCTGGCAGTAAAGCTTTAGATTTTTTTCTAATTTTGAACGACTTAAAAATTTGCAAAAGCACATGCAGATTGCACCATTGTATTTTCCTTAAAGCACCATGGTGACTGCATCTGTGCAAAAACAAACCAAAAACAAAATTTATTTGCTGACTTTGTTTATTAAACTGGATAAATATTGATATATTTTATCCTGAAATGTATACTGACATTTAGAAAAAAATTAGCTACACTACAGTTTGTTATGTGCACAAAGTTATGTTAATGAGGTAATAGACGTGATTTGTAAACAAAATTGTTTCTGTTTAATTTTCTGTTGCAGTAAGCTCTGTCTCCTAAATTTAATCTTTAAGATCTGTCTTGGTTTCCTACCCTCACCACCACTCCCTGCCACCAACAAATACATTAGAATTCTTGTCTGATTTTTTCTCTCCAGGATCTCTTCCACATTCCTCCTTCTTATAAGAGCACAGTAACACTATCCTGGAAACCTGTACAAAAGGTTGAGATTGGGTAAGAAATATATTTAAAAGAGATTTGAGTATTATCAAAACTTAATTCAGTAGTTACATTTACTGTTCAAAAGGGTGCAGTGTTAAATGATTCATATAAAAATCTGCTTTCAATATTTGTAAAATAAACTGATGGGAGGCAACCCTGGAACTTTCGGCCTTACTTGTATTCCTGTAACAAAACGATTTTTTTCTGACACGTTTTGTAAAGTGAGTCACTTGCATGTAAGTCTATGAAGCTACATATTTCAGATTATTTTAAAGCCTTGTAAATGCCTTCTGACATTGTCTGCATAACCAAACTATGGTTAATTTGATGACATCAAATGTTAATTCCTTTTTTCTGATGAGATTATCCTCTTTAGGATGTCTTTCATAACTGATATGCTAAATTATAAATGTATTGATAGATTTTGGCATAATAGAATGTTTTTTAATTGCTGTTCTTCCTATTGTTACAGGCAAAAGAGAGCCAGTGAAGATACAACTTCAGGTTCACCACCCAAGAAATCTTCAGCAGGACCAAAAAGAGATGCCAGGCAGATTTATAACCCTCCCAGTGGGAAATATAGCAGCAATTTGGGCAACTTTAATTATGGTGAGCGTTTCCGTTTGGGTACAAGCAATATGGGAGATTAGGCAGAAATTGTGTTGTACTTTATTTTAATTAGTAATTATTTACAGTGTCATGGTTCTATCCGATGACTTTTCTGAATTAGCTTGGAGAACTAGGGCTGTTGAGGAAACGATTTATCCCATTCCTCTCTCATTGTGGGCTCACTGTATTGAGCATGCAACATTAAACAGTAAGCACTTAAAGAAAAATATGCCTCTTGTATTCAGAGGAACCAACAGAAACAAAGGAAATTGACCGAACCATTCTTTCCATGCTTTCCCAGTTGCAGCTTCAAGGCAAGGCATTCTGTGCATTCTCCCTCAGGGATGGGTATAGCTTCTGAGAGATAATAGTATGAATGCTCTTTCTTGGACGTTGTCAGCTTGCTGCCTATACTCCCATCTCCTGTAGCTAGTTGAAAAGAAGTCACAGAAGTGGAGTCAGATGTTCAGGCATCATCTAGCAAGGAAGATGTGTTCTATTGCAGTCTCTCCCTCTACCCAGAATGCAATCCTCCTATAAGTGCTTCCTATTCCCCTTTAGCCATTAGAGCCAGGAGAGCTTCATACCAGTCCATCCTCTCCCATGGCTATTGAATCAAAAGTAAAGTTTATCTCTCATTAGCTTATTTCCTCATGGATCTTTTTTTTAAAAGAATGGAGAGAAATATCAGGTCAGTTCCTTACCTTGCTTAAGAAGACAAAGTTTAGGCAGGCGTGGTAGCTCACAACTGTAAACCCAACGCTTTGGGGAGGCCAAGGTGGGAGGATCACTTGAGCCCAAGAGTTTGAGGCCAGCCTGGGGAAACAAAGCAAGACCCCATTTCTACAAAAAATTTCAAAATTAGCTGGGTATGGTGGCACGCACTTGTAGTCCCAGCTACTCGGGAGGCAAGAGGCAGGAGGATCGCTGAAGCCCAGGAGCCAAAGCTGCTGTAAGCTATGATGGTGCCACTGCACTCCAGCCTGCGTGACCAAGCAAGACCCTGTCTCTTAAAATTAAAAAAAAAAAAAAGTAGATTCTGAACCATACCTGTAATTTTGTTTCCAAGGTGAGATAATTGTAACAGTAAATTACTTCTGTAACAGTTGAATTCTTCTTATGTTTGAGTAAACAGATTATAGAAAGCCAATTTTAGACTGAAATATGAACCCCTCCCCTCCAGACTCTGAGACATCTTTAAGGATGATCACTGAACTCTTTTACTTACATAACAGTATGTAAATGTGCATCTCCTTGCCTCTTATCTGAAAATGAGGTAACAGCTTTTACAGCCTTCTAATAACAATGTTTGTGAAAGTATTTTGTAAGGGGAAAGGATTCTCTGTTACTTGGTTGAATCACATTGTTCTCTGTCACTTGTATGATTTAATGTGTCTAACAGTACCGTTCTTAAAATCAACAGTTATCTCACATACTGGGAGAATGTGGCTTTAATGAGAGTAATCAAGAGCTGTGGCAATACAAGAATTGTACTCCTTTTTATTGGGCAAGTCAATTTGATTTTACATGAGGATTCTATTGTGTGAAACTCATTGCCTGCTCAATAGTGAGAATCAGGTGATATAATGCTTGTGGAAAAAGAATGTGAAAAATCTGACACTTTAGATTGTATACAGTGTTTTTTAAAAAGAAACAAAAACAACTGTCAATGTGAAAAACATAAGCAAAGTTTTACTCAAGACAAAAATCCAGGAGTCACTACTTCAGTTATTCCCAGTCTTCAAAATAACAGAAGGGCAAAGCAAAGTAAACATGCAAAAGCAAACTAAAATCTGACTCTTCTTATTGGAAAGAACAATGAATTTCTGCAATTATTTTACATTTAAGAATTTAATGTGATCAGGTCATCGGTATTCTCACAACAAAATTTGAAGCATTTGCTTGACTTTATTTCACCTATTGAAATGAAAGTAGTTCTCAGTATCCAAGTTTATTGCTTTACTAACCAGTATCTCTGTTTTTTGCTTTACAAACATGGTATTGGTTCTCACAAATTAGTTCAACTTCCCGGTGCATTCATAAACATATACCCATGTTTAGTTTTCCTTCCAGTGCACAAAGTTCCCCAGTAACCTAAAAGTACTAAATGTTCTACATTTTGTGACTTGTGTTCTTTACTTTTTGGAATATAAAAATAATCCTTAAAGTTTAATTTAAACTGAGTTAAATTAAACTGAGCAGTGAGTTAAAAAAAAAAAGTAAGCTTGAAACCATTGAAAAGATCATGAAAATGCAGAAGTATTTTTAGGATGAAGCTCCTCAAAAAGAAGAAAATTTGGTGAATCTCTGTACTATAGAAATGGCTGTATCAATTGGAGGTAAAAAAGCATTAGCCAATATAGAAAAGATAACTACGTCAAATAGTACCTTCATACAGTGTATTTAATTTCCTGATTAGGTACAGCTGAATAGAGTGTAATCCAAATTCATACTAAAATTGAAAGAGTGGATTGTAGTAGTCTTTTAGCTTAAAGCTAATAATGGTATCTATGACAGTGTTAAGTGTGTTGGTGTGAATAATGAGTATGGTAGGGTGAAATGTGCAGGCATCTGCACAGGTGGCTCTAAGTCTGAACAGTCAAAAATGTAGAAGTCATGGCCCACAAAAGGCTACTGCACTACTTTAATGCCCCCATAGTTACTGCGTCTGTCTCTGGGAGCTTCTTGCCCTTGGAGAAACCACTTCTGATTTTCTGAATGTGTTCACTAGAATAATAAACATAATGATTTCATTTTCAAATGGTTTGCATACTAATCAACTTGTAAAAATGTGTCATGGCATAAGAAGGTGACTTTGAATCAGACCCATTCTATTATGCAGATAAATATTAGCCAAATCGGGGAAAGGTCCAGTGAGTTTCCTGTCTTAGAATTGAATTACTTTTCTTTCTGCAGAAAGGGGGGTAAAAAAGGACATCAAGACATCGCCCTAATAAGACATAATGGCAAAATAATTTATTGCAATATTGACTGAAAAGGTATTTTTCAAGCCTCCAAGATTGTGGATCAAAAATAGCAAAACCAAGCTCTCTCTATTGCTGCTAACAAGATTGCTATAATGAGGAAGTTTAGAAGTTAATGAAAAGATTTGATCTCATTTACATATGATTAAAAGTCCAGCCTTGCTGATAACTTCAATCAGTTTTCTTCACGGGGACGACACCTTTGTGGCTCTAAAAGTGACTGACCAATGGATCAGAGAGACTTGTTCTACTGTATAACACAAGTGACTTGATTTTTCAGCAAAAGATATGCTTAGTTTATATCAGTAGCTGAAACACACTCAGAGGCACATACACACATAGCACCTTTTTGGCAGTACTTTGAGAAGCTTATGTAGCTGGTAAAGCAGTGAAAAAAACTCAGCATTTAGATCTACATTTGTGTGAGTCCAGTTGCGTGAAATACTGTGATCAAAACAAAAATTGCATATTTATTGCATTCAGAGGGACATTTTTTTAGTCTCACCTGATTTTCAAAATTGATAATTTATTTTTCATAGTTATATAAGTTACCTTTAGTAATGATAGACAATAAAATAAAGAACTAAGAAGTTGTTACCGAAGTCATAGCCAGAGCAGATAGACAAGAGAAAGAAATAAAGGCCATCCAAACTGGAAAGAAGTCAAATTGTTTCTCTTTGCAGACGACATGATGTTATATATATATTTAAAAAAAAAAAAAAAACAAACTAAAGATTCTACCAAAAAACTCATAAAACTGATAAATTTTGAAAAGTTAGAAGATACAAAATTAGTATACAAAAATCAGTAGCACTTCTATGCATGAACAATGAACTAGCCGAAAAAGAAATCAAGGTAATCCCATTTATAATAGCTATGAAAAAAAATCTAGGAATAAATTAACCAAGAATGGAAAAGGTTTCTTCTTTTTTTTTTTTTTGAGACAGAGTCTCACTCTGTCGCCCAGGCTGGAGTGCAGTGGCGCCATCTTGGCGCACTGCAAGCTCCGCCTCCCGGGTTCAGGCCATTCGCCTGCTTCAGCCTCCTGAGTAGCTGGGATTACAGGTGCCGGCCACCACGCCCGGCTAATTTTTTGTATTTTTAGTAGAGACAGGGTTTCACCGTGTTAGCTAGAATAGTCTCGATCTCCTGATCTCATGATCCACCCGCCTTGGCCTCCCAAAGTGCTGGGATTACAGGCGTGAGCCACTGCGCTCGGCCTGGAAGAGGTTTCTATACAAGGAAGACTATAAAACACTGATGAGAGAAATTGAAGGGGATACAAACAAATTGAAAGACACTCCATACTCATCAACTAGAGGAATCAATATATTTTAAATGACCATGCTACCCAAAGTGATCTCCAGATTCAATATAACTTCTATCAAAATAACAATGACATTCTTCAGAGAAATTGCCACCAAAAAAAATTCTGAAAATTTATATAGACCCACAAGACCCCAAATA
This sequence comes from Theropithecus gelada, assembly GCF_003255815.1. Lineage (NCBI taxonomy): Eukaryota > Metazoa > Chordata > Mammalia > Primates > Cercopithecidae > Theropithecus > Theropithecus gelada. The sequence continues at coordinate 22,250,175 of NC_037682.1, read as the reverse complement.
GCCAAAGCAATCCTGAGCAAAAAGAACAGAGCTGGATTTATCACACTACCAGATCTCAAAATATAAATCAAAGATGTAGTAACCAAAACGGCATGATACTGGCATAAAAGTAGATACAGACCAATGGAACAGAACAGAGAACCAGAAAGCCAACTGATTTTTTACAAAGGAAGCAAGAACACTCATTGGAAGGACAAAAAAAAGGGATAGTCTCTTCAATAAATCGTGCTGAGAAAACTGGGTATCCATATGCAGAAGAATGAAACTAGATCCCCACCTCCCACCCTGTACAAAAATCAACTCAAAATGGATCAAAGACCTAAATGTAAGACCTAAAACAATAAAACTACCATAAGAGAAAACAGGAGAAGCACTTCAGGACATTGGTCTGGGAAAAGATTTTAAGACTAAGACCTAAAGGCACAGGCAACAAAAACATAAACCAGTGGGATCATATCAAATTAAAAAGCTTCTGTGCAGCAAAGGAAACCATCAGCAGTGAAAAGACAACTTACAGAATGGGAGAAAATATTTGTAACCTCCTCATCCAACAGAGGATTAATATTCAGAATATAGAAGATATTCAAACATCTTAATAGCAAAACAAATGTAGATTAAAAATGGGCAAATGATCTGAACAGACATTTCTCAAAAGAAGACATACAAATGGCCAATGTATGAAAAAATTCTAAACATTACTAAGCATCAGGGTAATGCATATCAAAACCACAATGAGGAAGTTTGAAAGTTCAGTGAAGAGATTTATCATTTACATATTTAATCATATGTAAATCATGTAAATATGATTAAAAGTAAAAGTCAGACATTTGCACCCCCATGTTCATTGTAGCACTATTCATTGGCCAAGATGTGGAATCAACCCAGAATCAACAGATGCATCCGCAGATGAATGGATAAACAAGATGTGGTATTATACACAATGGGATACTATCCAGCCATAAAAAAAAAAAAAAATGTCCTTTCATTTGCAGCAACATGGAAGGAACTGGAGGACTTTATAGTAGGTGAAATAAGCCAGCAATGGAAAATTAATGCATGTTCTCACTTCTGGAAGTTTTAAAAAGTTAATCCTATAGAAGTAAAAAGTAGGATAGCACATACTATAGGCTGAGAAGATAGGGGGAAGGAAGGGATAGGGAGAGATTTGAGGGAGAATGCAAAATAACATAGGAATAAGTCTTAGTTTTCTGTACCACTATAGCATGACTATATATACTTTCAAATAGGATAATGAATGTTCCCAACACGAAGAAATTATAGGTGTTTGAGATGATGGATATGCTTGTTACCCTGAGCTGATAACTATACATTCTTTGTACCAAAATATGCTACCCCATGAATATGTAGAATTATTATTTGTGAATTTGAAGAATTAAGTTTTTTAAAAAGTGTACAGGCAGGGCATAGTGGCTCACACCTGTAGTCCCAGCATTGAGGCAGGACGATCCCTTGAAGCCCGCAGTTTGAGATCCACCTGGCAACATAATGAGACCCTGTCGCTACAAAAAGAAAGAAAGAAAGAAAGAAAGAAAAAAAAAAAAAAACGTGGTGTGCATCTGTAGACCTAGCTACTGGGGAGTCTGAGGCAGAAAGATCACTAGTCCAGTTCAGTGTTATGGTGAACTGAACTGTGAACGCACCACTGCACTCAAGCCTGAACAACACAGCAAGACCCTCCAAAAAAAAGTGTAGTTATCATAACATCACCTTGAAACGACTTTGTTACTGGGATACATTTAATTAAGGAACTATCACAAATGTAGTTGGTACCTTCCCTTATGTACTTCAGTATATATGTTGCTCTTGTTTTATAGGCAGGCTAAATTTGTAGATGGAACAGCAGAATATTAGTTCTGTTCTTACAGGGCCTACTGCTGTATTCAGTTATGAGCTACATTTCTTCTGCGTTTGCTGTACCATGAAATCCTAAGCAAGACCTAAACCCTTGTTCGCTTTTTCGTAGAGCAGAGAGGAGCCTTCAGGGGAAGTAGAGGTGGCCGAGGTTGGGGCACACGAGGAAATCGTAGTCGGGGAAGACTCTACTGAATAAGACATCAGCATTCTTCAGCATTGTCATGAGCTTAATATACTTAAATTCTACTACTCATTGGATTGCCGGGGATGTCCCTTTAAACAGACTGCTGCCTTCAGCTAAAAACTTAATGTTCTTTATACCTTTGTATGTATGATCTACTTTTGTAACAGACCATGGTTGTGTCCAAGGTAAAACCACAGTGATATTTTTGGATGCTTTGTCTGCAATCTTGACTTGTTTTTGCAGTATCATTATTCAGACTTCAACTTGTGAATCTTTTACTTTTAAACATCTTGATAATTTGTTGTTGAGAGCTGTTCATTCTAAAATGTAATGAAATTCAGTCTAGTTCTGCTGATAAAGATCATCAGTTTTGAAAGGTTACTGATTTTCCTCTTCCCTCTTAGTTTTTTGCCCAATATATGGAGAAGAGTAATGGTCAATCTTAACATTTTGTTTTAATTGTTTAATAAAGCTGCTGGGCAGTGGTGCAGCATTCCTACCTAGTGTCATAAAAGCAAAATACTTACATAGCTTTCTTAAAATATAGGAATGACATTACATTTTTAGGAGAAAGTAAGTTGCTTTGCACTGCTTACTTAATTCTTTTCCATATATTGTGATACAAACTTTTGAATATGGAATCTTACTATTTGAATAGAAATGTGTATGTATAATATACATACATACATAAGCATATGTGTGTGTGTGTGTGTGTATATATATATATATGCATGCTGTGAAACTTGACTACACAACATAAATCACTTTTTAAATTCCAGGAACGGGTAGTCTGACACAGTGATTATCCTTTTGAGGCTGAATCCGTTAACTTGTTATTTAGGTTTTTACTCCCACTAGCAAGGGATTCTAAGTCAGTTGCACTTACATGATTATTGTTATTTAAAACTAAAAATAAAGACTGCATTTTCAAAGATAAATTGGAGTTGCTATTGGTGAAATACAACCAAAATACTGAATTTGATGTACATACAGGTTTCTACAGGAAGAGATAGTATAATTTAGAATTTGGAGATTTAATAACCAGGGCTACCCAGAAAAAGTGACTTGATAACATGGTACCAATAAGTAAGGGATGCTCTCTCGGTTTGCTTTTGCCACTTTCAAAATTTTAACTTCTCAGGTTATTAATCAAAATTATTGTATAAGTTAGCCAATAGAATTTTTAGGTTAAAACAACAGAGAGATGGGGGGTTTGTGGAGTGTTTAATGTCATGGGCATTTTTAGTAGCATAGACCCTTTGTTCTGCATTTGAATGTTTTGTATATTTTTGTTTCACAGTTAATCTTCCCTCCCCAAGTTTGCTATTCAAATCAGCTGCCTGAATGACATTTCTAGTAGTCTGATGTATTTTTTGAGGAATAGTTTGTGATTCCAATGCAGGTGTCTTCATTACCATTACCTCTACACTGCAGAGGAGGCAAAACTCCTTTATTAGAATTACTGCACATGTGTATGGGGAAAATAGTTTTGAAAGACTAGAATGATACAAGTGAGCAAAAGTTGGTCAGCTTGGCTATGGAGTGGTGGCAATAATCTCTAAACATTCCTAAAGACCATGAGCTGAACCTAAACTCCCTTGGAATCTGAACAAAGGAATATAAAATTGCCATTTGAAAACGACCAGCTAATCTGGACCTCAGAGATAGATCAGCCAGTGGCCCAAAGCCATTTCAAGTACAGAAATTGTATTGAGACTACAACTAAATAAATTTGAACATTAAGTATAATTTTACCACTTTTCCTCTTTATAAGCATATTTGTAGACTCAAAACTGCACAGAAGTGACTTTACTTTCTCAAGTTTGATACTGAGTTGACTGTTCACTTATCCCTCACCCTTCCCCTTCCCTTTCCTAAGGCAATAGTGCACAAGTTAGGTTATTTTTGCTTCCGAATTTGAATGAAAAACTTAATGCCATGGATTTTTTTTTCTTTTGCAAGACACCTGTTTATCACCTTGTTTAAATGTAAATGTCCCCTTATGCTTTTGAAATAAATTTCCTTTTGTAATTTTGTTTTGTGTCTTGATGTGTTATAATTATGGTAACTTCAGATTCTTGGATATTCATTAACATTTATTGATTGCTTCTACTGTGCCAATAGGCTGAAAATATAAAGATGGACAAGAACTGCTCTCTACCTTCAAGGAGTTCAGTCTTTATTGTTTTTTTGTTTTTTTTTTTTTTTGAGACAGAGCCTTGCTTTGTCGCCCAGGCTGGAGTACAGTGGCACGATCTTGGCTCACTGCAAGCTCCACCTCCCGGGTTCACGCCATTCTTCTGCCTCAGCCTCCCAAGTAGCTGGTACTACAGGTGCCCACCACCACGCCTGGCTAATTTTTTGTATTTTTAGTAGAGACGGGATTTCACTGTGTTAGCCAGGATGGTCTCAATCTCCTGACCACGTGATCCGCCCGCCTTGGCCTCCCAAAGTGCTGGGATTATAGGCGTGAGCCACCATGCTCGGCCTATAAGGAGTTCAGTCATCAATTTGGTAAATTATCTTTAATTTTGATCCTTCAAAGTTCTGATTTGAATTTATTTTTAGGAGCTAATATAACCTGAAAAAAAAGATTTGTGTGTGTTTTTTTTTTTTTAACCAAAGCAAAACATCAGATAATTGCCGAATCATCATTAAATAAATCATTTCTATCTTCATATAATGTGCAAAGCAAGTTGGAACTTAGTAATTTAACTGCCAGGCTTTATGAAAGTGTTCCTGAAGTAGCAACAAGGATGGTTGTGAGTGTGGGAAAGTCGGATTTTAAGTGGATCAGGATAAGGTGATCACATCCAGGCCTACAGCTTTTTTTTTTCTTGAGACAGAGTTTCGCTCTTGTCGCCCAGGCTGGAGTGCAGTGGTGTGATCTCGGCTCACAGCAACCACCGCCTCCCAGGTTCAAGCGATTCTCCTGCCTCAGCCTCCCAAGTAGCTGGGATTATAAGTGTCTGCCACCAAGCCCAGCTAGTTTTTTGTATTTTTAGTAGAGACGGGGTTTCACCGTGTTGGTGAGGCTGGTCTCGAACTCCCGACATCAGGTGATCCACCAGCCTCGGCCTCCCAAAGTGCTGGGATTACAGGCATGAGCCACCATGCCTGGTCTTCCAGGCCTATAGCTAAGGAATGCCAAATTTGTATCCCCATTATTTCTTGCCTGGAGTTTCATAATAACCTCCTAATTGATCTCCCTGCTGTTACCTTAACTCTCTACAATCTGCTCAAAACACAGCAGCAGAGACATCTAATTTTCTGCCAGAAATTGTTCACTGGCTCCCCATTTCAAAATAATAATCAAAAACATTACCATGGCTTTTAATTCTGACCTCAGCTGCTATTCTTACCCTTGTTCACTCTGCCTCAGCCAGTTAGCTTCATGCAGGCCAAAGACATCCTCCTGCCTTACAGCCCTTGCATTAGCTAGCTGTCCCCTCTAGTCACTGTTCCTTATATCCACACATCTAACTCCTTTTTCACGTCCTCGAAGCTAACCTCAATCCTATCTGTCCCCTACTGCTAGAATATAATGTGGCTAAAATGCAACAAAAGTAAAGATTTTTGCATGTTGTTGATTCATAATCCCAAACATCCAGAACAGTGTTTTGTACATAGTAAGCTTTCAACTCATAGTAAGTTGAAGGCACTGTTTTAAGCCTAGAGGATACAGTAGTGAACAAAACAGGCAAACTCATGGAATTTACATACTCTTATGCAGATCCTGACAAACTTAAGCCTGTACCAGAGTAGTAAGTGCTATAAGGATACTGAAGCATTCTATTGTGCTTCAGCTAGTATAGAAAGAATGGTCAGAAAAAAGCCTCTGAGTAATTGATTTGAGCTGAGACCTGGATAATGATACCAAGCCAGCCTCGTAAAGACCTCAAGGAAAAGCATTTGAGATCAAGGCAACAAAATCTGCAGGACACCTGGCTTTTAAGAATGTGCCAAGCTGTGCTAGAGAATGGGCTATCTCCAAGTTCTAAGATTCCTAACCTTGACCTCAGAAGTCCTAAATTCATCCACTACTACAATAGTGAACTGCTTTCAGTAACTGACAGTTAACACCATGCTCTTTCTAACATTAGGGCATTTTTCCTCTGGAAAATCATGGTTCCTTGACTCTGCCCATTTATCTGGCTGATTCAGGTCTGAATAAATTTGACCCTCCTTGGGATGCCTTTCCTCTCAAGTTGGTTACAGGACCACCTATTATGTGCTTCCTCAGTAGGTGGGTAAAAGACAGCAGGAGAGAGATCATTGTAATCAATGTGATGGAAACTAAAGCTTAAACTAATATAAAATCTAACATATCAATAAAAACCTAAGATGACTATCTTGCTATCCTCAGAGCAGCCCTAGTGTCACTGTGAGTTTGAATCCTTGGTCTCATCCGTGGTAGCCCTCATACTTCAGACTCCCTGATCTATTTGACAAATGATTTCTAAATGAAATTACTATATTAGGTATCCTCTACCTCCCTTTAAAAAATCCTCTTCACTCACTGTGCATATTGATGTTGAGGAGTTACACAAGTAAAGCCCTCTTGCTATAACCAGGCTCCTTTCCAACCTGTTCCCCCCGACCCTGCTTCCCATTAATTCAAAATTGCTCTTAAAGACTTAATTATATGTAGTAGGATGCCAATAATTCCATTCCTACTCAAACATGCTGCTTCTCCTATCAAGATGAGTCTGTTTCCATCCACACTTGAATTTGGGCTAAGCTTGTTACTTTCCTTAACCAGAAGAATGCATAAGTGATGCTTTGCCACTTCTGGGGCCTTGACCCTCTGAGAGCCTAGCAGCTTCCTTTTATTCTTTCAGCACCCTGAGCCACCCTGTAAGAAGCCTGTGTAACTACCTTGTCTGAGAGAGGCCCAGCTACCCCCAGCCATTTCAATCACTCCAACTAAAGCACCAGACGTGTTGGAGCCAGTTTGGAACATTTCAGCCTCAGCTGAGCTCCTAGTTGAATGCAGCCTTAAGAGTGACCCCAGCTAACACCAGGAGTTAGCAGAAGAACCACCCAGCTGAGACCAAAATCATGTTTTAAGAATTAAAATTTAAACCTCTAAGACTTATGTTGGTTTTATTATAAAGCAAAAGATAACAGAATGTAAGCCAGAGTGTTACCATCCTCCCTAGGAGTATTTATATCTTAAATATTTTCTCTAAGGAGCAGGCAGTATGTAAATCCTTTGCAATTTTCAGGTAACGTGGCCCAAGGGAGGAAGTTAATCCAGAAAGATCATTCATTCTATCAACAGAATGAATTCTAACTAATAACTTCAAGAATTCTATGATTTATAGTGATAGTAAATAAAAGACCTATTTGCTAAAATATGTTCAAAGACTAAATTACATGCAGTTAGGGGCTTGCCTATCATTTATTGAACTAAGAATTGAATCACAATTTGGGATGTCAGCAATTTTGTCAACTGCCATCCTGTATTTCTGTAAGTTTCATCTAAGGAAAAGTATAATGAAAAAAGAAACATCAGAACAACAGAATAAAAGAACGGGGACAAGTGATCTGGATGTAGAAAATTAGTAGGAACAATTTTATTTAGGTTAAGATATTTAACTGTTTTATTCACACAAAATGGGAATGCTACATTTGGGGGAGCTAAAAACCTGTAACTATTTTGTACGGAAACTCCAAGGAAGATAAAAATGTTAGTATAGGAAATGCTTCCTGCCCTCAGTTGCTAGTGTAGGTAATTAAAGAATTGCAAGATGACAGGTCCCTGGATGGCCTTGGCCATGCCAACTCTTCCCCCACTTGCTTGCAATTTTCAGGCAGAATGTACTGAGAATGCAACATTCTGAGATAAGGAGGAAGCTTCCAGAACAACCTGGGCCGTGTCCTCATTTTTCCTAAAACAGGATGTTCTGCAACACTTGTACTCAGCAATCTCAGTCATATCCAGGGTATAAAACCCAAAGTGTTTTTGGAGTCCCTCATCTGTGCTGCAACATGGGGCATATGCAGATGAGGCTCTATCTATCTGCCCAGGGCAGCTTTCCTGAGCCATGGGATCAGCTAACCATGGATCCTCCATTTCTGTGTATCTTTGCTGCCTATTCGTAAAAAATTTGCTTTGCCTGACTTACTGTTTGAGTGTTCTGTCTCACCATATTAGAACTAAGAACTTTTGCAAGAACCACTGAAGTTTGGGTGTTCAAAGTTTATAAAATAATATCACACAGCAGCATAGTATTGTCATGTTACTGCTACAGAATTCAGAGGCAGCAAACAAGTTGACAGACATTTTTGCAGGCTAGGATTTCAACTGTATCTTAAATAGATTTGAGAAAGCAGCATGAGGAAAGGATTTTAGGCAGGGAACAGGAGCAAAAGTATGTCTAAATTAGTCTGTGATACTTAAAACAGTTCAGTGAAAGACTAGAAGAATGGTACTTGGCAGTCAGGATCTGTGGTAGGCAAAATTCTAAGATGATCCCCAATGGTCCTTAACCTCATAAAATCTCCCCCACATATATTAAAACATCATGTTGTACACTAAATATATACAGTTTTTGTCTATTTCACCTTAATAGAGTAGAAAAGGGGGAAATTTCCTAACTTGACTGTGTGGGGAAAACATGAATACGATATCACTCCTGTGATTATAGGTTTGGATGTGCTTAGGGCCCGCCAAAACTCATGTTGAAATTTGGTACCCAATGTGGCACTGTTGGGAGATGGGGAGGTTTCTGGGTAATGGGGGTGGATCTGTCATGAACAGATTAATGCCCTCACGGTGGGGCAGGGTGCAGGGGTGAGTTCTTGCTCTCTCAGGAATGAATTAGTTCTCATGAGCGTGGGTTGTTAAAGAGTTTGGCTTTCTTGATTTCTCTCTCTTGCTGCTTCTCTTAACATGTGATCTCTATGCACACCCACTCCCCTTCTGCTTTCCTCCCTAAGTGGAAGCAGTGTGAGGCCCTTACCAGATGCAGCTGCCCAATCTTGGACTTTTCAGCCACCAGAATCATAAGCCAATTAAACCTCTTTTCTTTATAAATTGCCCAGCTTTAGGTATTCTGTTATAACAAGGCAAAATGGACTAAGATAATGTTATATGGCAAACAAAATTTTTGCAGACAGCATTAAAGTTACTAACCAGTTGATCTGAGGTTAATAAAAAGGGATATTATTCAGATAGACCTTATCAACTCACATGAGCCCTTTAAGTCTGGGCTTAGAGATAGAGGAATTCAAGAGATTTCAGCAGTGGAAATATTCTCCTGCTTGCCTTCAAGGAATAACTGCCATTGTGAGAGCCACAATGGCAGAAAATTGTGGGTAGCCTCAGTGTTTGTTAATGGCCACAATCAGCAGCCAGTAACAAAATGGAGCCCTCAGTCCTACATTCGCAATACGTTGAATTCTGCCAAGGACTTGAAGAATGAGCTTGACTGAGGACCCCCAAGCCTTAGATGAGATTGAAGCCTTAATATGAGCCTTGTGACACTGAGCAGAGAACTCAGTCACACCACACCAGAAGACTCTTGCCCCAAGGAAACTGTCAGATAATGTGTTAAGCTAAGTTTGTGGCAATTGTTACACAGCATTAGAAAACTAATACAGGATCTCAAAAGATAAGAGTTATCTACAGAAAATAGGTAGGTGGTATAATAAAGCTATAGAAGCTGTAATTCCACCCCTTTAGAGGTTAACTTGTGAAGGTCGACGAAATTACTGATAGCAAAATATGTGATGCTGGGGACTTTCTCAAATTCCTCACTATCCTTCATTCATTTTCAGGTTCTCAGATCTAGAGTCAGGTGGCTCTGAGTCCAAACCTGAGCTCTACCACTTAGCAATACGATCTTGGCCAACTTACTTAACTAGCCAGAGCTCGGTAAGTTGTGATGATTAATAGGAACTATGCATGTACAGGACCCAGGATGTATTAAACACTCAAGAAATGTTAGATGATGATGATGATGTCAGCTTTATACACAAGAAAGAGGGTTGACCTCTATGCCCCCAAAGTAAGATGCTGAGACCAAAGGGATTCCATCATTTGCCACTTCTCTATTTTAAAATTCTGAGGCTGGGCGCGGTGGCTCACGCCTGTAATCCCAGCACTCTGGGAGGCCAAGGAGGGCGGCATATCACGAGGTCAGGAGATCAAGACCATCCTGGCTAACACAGTGAAACCCCGTCTCTACTAAAAAATACGAACAATTAGCCGGGTGTAGCGGCGGGCGCCTGTAGTCCCAGCTACTCCGGAGGCTGAGGCAGGAGAATGGCGTGAACCCGGGAGGCAGAGCTTGCAGTGAACCAAGATCGTGCCACTGCACTCCAGCACTCCAGCCTGGGCGACAGAGCGAGATTCCGTCTCAAAAAAATAAACAAACAATAAAATAAAATTCTGAAACACTCCCTGTTGCCTATGTCTAAACTCTAAGAAAGAAACTCTTACAACATGCCACTGACTTCACCTTTTCTTTTCTTGAGACGGATTCTCGCTCTGTCTCCCAGGCTGGAGTGCAGTGGTGTGATCTCGGCTCACTGCAATCCCCTCCTCCTAGTGTTCAAGCAATTCTCTGCCTCAGCCTCCTGAGTAGCTGGGATTACAGGTGCCCACCACCACGCCCGGCTAATTTTTGTATTTTTAGTAGAGACGGGGTTTCACCATCTTGGCCAGGTCGAACTCCTGACCTCGTGATCCACCCACCTCGGCCTCCCAAACTGCTGGGATTACAGGCGTGAGCCACCGAGCCCAGCTGACTTCACCTTTTCACTTATTATTCTGCCTGAACCAGTACCTGAGCTCCAAGCCTTTTTTCACCTGGTTGGTTGCTCTCTCCTGTACATATGCCTTCATACACCCCCATTATCCTGTATTTTAATTGTTAACCTGCCAATAATATCTCACTATATTGCACACTGCTCAATGGTGACATTTCCAAACCCAGAGACTATCAGAGTACCAGGCAAAAAGCAAATAAGCCATATATTTTTAATGAAATGAATGTTCAGTCTTCAGGTCTTTAAAAAAAGCTGTTCCTGGAATGAAGAAAAAACAACAACATGAAAAAACCAATGCTGTGGTTGTTTCTATATTTCTATAGTGTGGTATTTAAACACTTAGCAATTGCTCTCCCGCATACACTTGTGTAGGGAAGCGGTTAAACAATATTTTCATCCTTCTTTTCCCAAGGAGAAAACCAAAAGCATACCAACCTTAAATAACAAACACAGAGGACAATCTTGAAAGACCTAAAATGACGTATCTAGCAAGAAGCTGGCAGCCAAGCTTGTCATCTGCCTGCCTGCTGGTTCGCTAGAGGGAAGTGGGTCTCAAACTTTAATATGTATACCAGTCACCTGAGGCTGTTGCTAAAATGTAGTCTGATTCGGCAGGTTGCAGGGGAGAGGGAGAAGAGCCGAGAATGTGCATGTCTAAAAGCTCCCAGGTGATGCCAATGCTTCTGGTCTCCAGACCTAGACCTCTAGCTTAGACGTGTGCTGACCAGTACTGTAGGCACATGCGGCTATTAAGCCCCTGAAATATGACTAGATAAGCCGTCAGTGTAAAATACCGATTTCCAAGACTTAGTGGAAAAAAAAAAAAAAAAGGAAACTACCTCAATGATGTGTACCGACCACATTGAATTTACATTTTGTGTATTTTGAGCTAAATAAAATGTACTAGTAGGATTACTTCCCTCTATATTTTACATTGCACACGTGGCTCGCATTACCGGGCAGCGGTGCGCTAGACTAACAACCGTCTCCATTCTGAAGCTTCCAGTATTGTGAGACTTTAAGAATAAAAGCAACACCTCTCTTCCCATAGGTGGTTCGAAAGCACACCTTTTGTTCCCCAACTATTTACCAGAAATAAAATGAAAAATCAAAGATTTAAAAAACAACAAAACTGACTCCTCTCACTTCTGCTTAAGCTCCACCTAAGCCACTGCTTTTCTCTCCTTCCGGTTCCCACGCTCCGAGATCGAACCACCCACAGAAAAACAATAACTAAAAAGTGGTCTCCATCCCTGAAGCCAAGCTGGGAGAAGAGCCGAATGTCGCGCTTCCTGGCCGCCCAAACCCAGGAGGAGGAAACCTGATAATCAGCGAGCGACGTCTCTCGACTCCTCCTCCTGCTCCTCCTCCAGCGCCGACCTTTCCAAGATGGCAGGCGCCGGAGACTAGCTTCCGCTTCCGGTGTGAGTGGCCCGGCCGGGGGGGCAAGATGGCGGTGGCAGTAGGGGTCCGTGGCCGGTACGAGCTGCCGCCTTGCTCCGGCCCAGGCTGGCTCCTCAGCCTTTCAACCTTGCTGAGTGTGGCGGCACGAGGGGCCTTCGCCACCACGCACTGGGTCGTCACGGAGGACGGGAAGATCCAGCAGCAGGTAGCGGCCGGGGCGTCCCTCTTCGCCCGTGCCCGCCCTCGCCCCGGGGGGATTCCCCTGCTTGGCCCCTGGCTGTTGGGCTCCGCGCGGCCCCGCCCCCAGCCTACCTTCACACTGTGGTGGCACCGCGACCCCGGCCTCCCTGCATTCGGACTAGGCACTTCCCGCTCCCCACTTGTCTCCTGGTCCTCGTTTGGCCGCCTGGAAGTTCTCACCCTTCCACCTCGCGGGTCGCGCGCCGCGTGGGGAAGAGTCGCCCAGCTGCGGGGGACGGGCCCTACGGACCGTTCTTTGGCTCGGGGTTTAGAAATCACAGATTTCAGGATTGCTGCCTTTGGTGCTTCTCGGGCTCACGCGTCACCGGCCCTCCCCGAGGAAATAGAAAGCAGGTGGCAGCGCCAGGGTGTGCGCGAGTCCCAGGGTGTGTGACAGCTTTTGCACCCCTAGCCTGTGGACCATTCATGCTGCTCCCCTAGTCTCGTCTACCACATGGTGGATTTCGTTTCTGGCTGTGTTGGTTTCAGCTTGTACCGTTACTTAGGTCAGCAGTGGCTCATTAGAAACAATATAGAAACACTCCCCTTCCCAAAGAATGCTTGAAGATGCCGCTGGTGGCGTTGCCTGCATCTTTTCAGCTGTTACTGCCCTCGTTTCCCAGTGTACTTTGCTTTGTTTCTTTACCTAGTTCCTGTGACCCAGCCTCGCATAGAGGATATGCGATTTCCTGGATTCTCGTATGCCTGAACTAATTCCTCAGAGGCGAGACTGCTTTTCTTATATAACTTTATGATTGCCTGCATTTTGTAAATGCTGCTGATGCCTAAGGAGTGTGTACGTGTGTGTTCCGCTACAGAATCTTGGTAAACTTACTGACTTCGAACACTGGAGAACAATCTTGAAGTGTCTAGCAAACATACAGAAAGTGAAGTGTGTGCCCCATGCAGTGTAGCCCACTGATCTAAAACGTTTTAACTAGTGTGGTGGGAAATTACTGGTCCTTTGGGTTGTGTGTAATGAATCATGATAGGAGCACATTGCAACGTTTAAGGTGAGGTTTACCTTTAGATTTGCTGTGTAATGTAATGGCAAATTCTATCTCAAATATAATAAGTAAGTTAAATATAATTAAAAATCCGCCTAGGTGTTCATGAGTGTTTTTCAGCATATCTGAGAAAAGACCGTCTTCCTATTGGGTAACATTTTCTATGTGACGTACATAAAGAAGAGTTTCGTTTTCATTGCCATACTAGCTGAGAGTTTAAATATATGTGTATGTGTTTCAGAAACCCAAGAAAACATTGTAAGTCCATATGTGAGTGCTAGTTGCTTCCACCCTTCTTTGTTTCCTGATGGTTTTCCCTGAGGTCTTTATGAAGGGAGACGTGGAATTAAGTCACTCCTGCTGCAATTTGGGGAGCCTTTCTCCTGTTGGCTCTTCTGCAATATTGTTTTTGGCCACAGCTATTTATACTGTATGACATTGACTTCTTCCGATTTTGGTGTCCTACCGCCCAGCTGAAAAAGTAGCCCATCTAAAAAGTGAAAGCTGGTGGCAATGTTTTATGTATATGCTTAACATTGCAATGGGAAAGTAGAGTCTTTTTTTTTTTTTTTTTTTTTTTAACAAATTCCTTCTTTTTGCACTTTGGATACATATGTATTAATGGGCGAAAGCAGGGGTTACTGGAAATTGCCTCAGAGAAGAGGGGGACATCTGAAGAATCTTTTGGATCTCTGCCAAGTCACTCCTGCACTAAGTAATTAGGCTTAAATTTTAAAAAGTTAGATTTCTTTATTACATGACTTTTTAAGTGATCCTTTTCATTGAATTTTCCAATTCTTTGCTATACATAACATTTATAGTGTTATGTTCAGGCAGCCGCAATATTTTATGCCAGAAGAAATAAGGTTGGTGTCTACAGTGTAACAATAAGAGACCAGGGGACAAAAGTTGGATTTAATCTGAAGAAAAGGTGCCACATCTGAATAAAGTAAAGGAGTTGGGTGCTGTGGTGAGCTGCTGAGTTCCACTCTGATAGCTGATTGTGCATGACCCATGCTTCCCTTCCTGGCAATAATTTGTATGTAGGTAGAATCCAAACTCTCAATTTAGGTCGTGATTAATTATCACATTTGGGTATACTGTACTTAAGGACTTGAAATATCCTTTTAGTATATGAAATCCATATATATTGCAGATTTATTTGTACATTCAGAAACATAATTAATTAAAAGCTTAGTAAATGCAGATGCTTCTCAGCTTATGAAGGGGTTATGTGCTGATAAACCCATTGTAAGTCAAAAATACTGTAAGTGAAAAATGCGTTTAATGCATCTAGCAAGCATTGTAGCTTAGCCTAACCTACCTTAAACTGCTCACAACACTTACATTAGCCAAAATTTGGGCAAAATCATCTAACAGCCTCTTTTACAATAAAGTGTCAAAATACCTCATGTAATTCATGAATACTTCACTGAAAGTGGAAAACAGAATGGTTGTATGGACACAGTACAGTTGCTACCAAATGAGTATCACTTTTGCAACATTGTAAAGTCAAGAAATTGTAAGTTGAACCATGGAAAGGTGGGGACCATCTGTCTACTTTGTCCTAACTGACATACCAAATTCTTGCTACTTGTTCTTGGTTACAATATTTGAATGAAAGCAAAAGTGTGATTTCAGTTTTAAAGTGACCTACTACCAGGGAAAGGGCTAAGGGCTAACTGGATTGACAGCTTTTAGAAAATTAGATTGGTACATACATACCTTTTGAGAACCTTTGATATTAAACCTATCCAAATTAGATACATGGGTCATTGTTTTCCACAGTGATCGTAAAGAAGTACTTATGACTTAAAAATCTGAATTGCCCAAAATACAGATTTAAGCGGACATTTTCGATCATTATAACTTTCTTTTTTTTTTTTTGAGACGGAGTTTCGCTCTTGTTGCCCAGGCTGGAGTGCAATGGCGCTATCTCGGCTCACTGCAACCTCTGCCTGGAAGGTTCAAGCAGTTCTCCTGCGTCAGCCTCCCGAGTAGCTGGGATTACAGGCACGCGCCACCACGCCCGGCTAATTTGTGTGTGTGTGTATTTTTAGTAGAGACGGAGTTTCACCATACTGGACAGGCTGGTCTTGAACTCCTAACCTTGTGATCCGCCCGCCTCTGCCTCCCAAAGAGCTGGGATTACAGGTGTGAGCCACTATGCTCGGCCATTATAACTTTTTAAGCACAGCAAGGAGTCTTTACCAGGAGAGATGAAAATTCATTTGATTTTCTATATTTCAAGGTTTAGAAGACAATAAGATAGGCACCCACCAGTTACATACTGCAGACTTGTCAACATGCATATGTATTGGAAATGGTACATCCTTTGGTGGGTTTAAAAGGGGGCTTAAGTAAGAGCAAGGAGCATACATTCCTGCAGGCAACCTCTTCACAATCAGAGCTGGGCTGCTGCAGGCAGCAGCTGGTGTCCATTACTTGGCATGGCAGTTAAAGGAATTATTTCTTTCTCTTTTAGAGATGGGGGTCTTTATTGCCCAGGCTGAAGTGCATGGTTATTCCCATGCATTGCAGCTTCAATTGATCTTCCCACCTCAGCCTCCTGAGTAGTGGGGACTGCAGGCTTGTGCCACCATGCCCAGCAAGTTGTTGCATTTCACAATCCTTGCCTCAGCTAGGAAGCATACCTTCCCCAATTTTTAGGTTATGTTTACTGAGCTGCCACTGAATTCCCAAATATAGTCCAGGGAATCCTGGAGCTGGAATGTGGAGAGAACATTCTAGTCACTAAGCTCCTTTTCCACTGGTGTCAGGGGGAAGAGAAACCCCCTCTTCTCCTCTTTGGCTCTGTGCTGTTTTCCTAGCTTTGGGCTTTGACATACCTCTGATGCCCTAGTCTCTGTCGCTGGTACCTGGAACCTAGTAAGGCCGTCTCACTTTATTTAAGCAAGGGTCCTTAACTTGGACCCCATGGACTTAAGAAGTGAGCTATTATAATCTAGTTACTAAAAGGATCACTAGCATCATCAGGCCAGTGGATCTTTTGGTTGACTTTGTGAAAAATAGGTTTCAGGATAAATTTTGTGTTGTTTCATTTTGAGGTTGTTTTTGCTTCATCACTAGTTTGGCAGTATCTACTTTCTATTTTCTGTTTTTTATCAAGTGTCTGGCAATTTACTTGCATCAAAGGTTAAACTTTTGTGAATTTGCCTAAGAGCCTAACCACTCTATAGCACATCATTTCATTGAAAAAAATGTATGTTCCATGTTCTAGATAGCAGCTAACAAGAGAAACTCTTGAAATGTTACCAGTTTGTTAGCTGTGGCCTTATTGAATCAAGAAGTTGTATTGCTAGCACTGAGTTCTCTGCCTCTGGATATTCTTTTTCTTCAGAAGTGGAGGGCTAAAAATTTAAGTAAATAAAGAGTATCATCTGTATCAGCTGTCTTGTACATTTGAATATTTGTATTCTTTGTCACCATTTCCCTCTTCTCCAATCTTACTTAGAACTGTAGACTTTCAGATTTGGAAAACATTCTTAAAGATTATATAGTACAACTCCTAAGAGAGAAAGTCACTCAAAGTCATGTAACTAATGTGTGGCATTTGGTAGCAATAGTAAGTAAAAATGGATTAGTCTGCAGTAGCATGCAGGTGAGCACTTTGTACTCTGTAAGTTTCAAGTACATTTTTTTCCTCTCATAATACCTATAAATGAAGGACTACAAAGAAACATAAAAGCAAAAATGGTAATAATGAAGTAAAGATATCTTCTTTTCCAGTTTGCTTTATCTCCATAGAATGTTTTGTGATAATGTAAGATTCAGGGTAAGTGGGTGTGAAAGGATCCTAAATAAGTGTGAGTTCATTTGGCATTTACTTAATCATTTTGCCTTTCAGTCAAGCCAATATCTTCAGAGTACAGATACTCTTTTTTTTTTTAAGAGAGACAGTCTGACTTTATCACGCAGGCTGGAGTGCAATGGTGTGATTCCGGCTCACTGCAACTTCGGCCTCCTGGGTTTAAGCAATTCTCCTGCCTCAGCCTCTCAAATATCTGGGACTACAGGTATTTGAGTGCTAATACAGGTATTAGCACCACCACACCCAGCTAATTTTTGTATTTTTAGTAGGGACAGGGTTTCTTGTCGGCCAGGCTGGTCTCAAACTTCAGGCTTCAAGCAATCCTCCTACCTTGGCCTCCCAAAGTGCTGGGATTATAGGTGCGAGCCATTGTGCCCAGCCATTAATAGCTTGTAAGCGAAGGCCTGGTTTAATTTTGGTCTGATGTTAAGTAATTTGGTTAATCTGGGAGAGAGCATCCATATGGCACTGTGAAGCTGACAGCTTTATTTCTGCGCTTTTCAAAAGTAACTCATCTTTTTTTGTCATAGAAGACTATTTCTATGTTTATACACTTCCGGAATTTAGTTACACCTGGACAGGTCATGGCAGTTATTCACTAATTTGCTAGGCATCTGCCAAACCTTTGCAGTTTGTCCAAGACCTTCACTTCAAAGTGATTCTCATTCAGTCCATTTTTTCAGATATCATCCACTATTATTTTTCTTCTTATAAATTACCCAGATTCGGACTTTGTTTATACTGTAGGGCAGTGAAAGGAGCTTGGAAATATACAGAGATAAATTAGAACGTTAAATAATTTTCCCAGTTACTTTTTCAATTTTTCAATTTTATTTTTTATGTTTTATTTATTTATTTTATTTATTTATTTTTTTTTTTTTGAGACAGAGTTTTGCTCTTGTTGCCCAGGCTGGAGTACAATGGCATGATCTCGGCTCCCCTCAACTTCTGCCTCCTGGGTTCAAGTGATTCTCCTGCCTCAGCCTCATGAGTAACTGGGATTATAGGCATGCACCCCCACGCCTGGCTAATTTTGTATTTTTAGTAGAGATGGGGTTTCTCCTGGTCAGGCTGGTCTCAAACTCCTGACCTCAGGTGATCCGCCTGCCTCAGCCTCCCAAAGTGTTGGGATTACAGGCATGAGCCACCGCGCCCCGCCATAACGTTTTTTATTTTTTAAAGGTCACTCTGTCACCCAGGCTAGAGTGCAGTGGCACCATCATAGCTCACCGTGACCTTGAACTCCTGGGCTCAAGTAATCTTCCCACCACAGCCTCCCTAGTACCTGGAACTACAAGTGCACGCCACCACACCTGGCTAGGTTTTTTATTTTTTATTTTTTGTAGAGATGGGGTTATATCATGTTGCTCAGGCTAGAGTTCAGTGGCATGATTATGGCTCATTGTAACCTTGAACTCTTGGGCTCAAGTGATCCTCCGGCCTCAGCCTCCCATGTAGCTGGGACTACGGGCATGTGCCACCACACCCAGATAATTTTTGTAGTTTTTTGAAGAGACGAGGTTTCACCGTGTCACCTAGGCTGATCTTGATCTCCTGAGCTGAAGCAATCACCTGCCTTGGCCTCCCAAAGTACTGGGATTACGGGCGTAAGCCACCACGCCTGGCCAGCTCATCTCCTTCTCAACTTTGTTTTTTTTGTTTTTTTGCCCTTGCTCTTTTTCATACTCACCCTCTAAATCAGTAGTTCTCAGACTTTACCTTACACAGAAATAATTGGGGAGTTGGGAGTTGTTGGCTTAAAATGCAGATTTCCAGGACATCCAGTGTATCTGATTCAGTAGGTTGGTGGTAAAGCCAGGGATTCTGCATTTTTATCAGACTCCTTAGGAGAGTATAATGCAGGTAGACCATACATCAGTCTAAGAAATTCAGTTTTAGAATTCCACCTTCTGTTCCAGTTTTTTTAAACTCTCTACATACACCTGAGCACCCTCATCTTGTCTCAGGACATCAGTTACCATATATATGCTGAGAGGATCTGCATTCCTTTTGTAAGTATTTTTTTCCTCCAGAGTTGTAGATTTAAGACCTTTTTTTTTTTTTGAGTTGGAGTCTCGCTCTGTCGCCAGGCTGTAGTGCAGTGGCGCAATCTCGGCTCACTGCAACCTCCGCCTCCCGGATTCAAACAATTCTTCTGCCTCAGCCTCCCGAGTAGCTGGGACTACAATCACATGCCACCTTGCCCGGCTAATTTTTGTATTTTTAGTAGAGATGGGGTTTCACTGTATTGGCCAGGATGGTCTCAAACTCCTGATCTGGTGATCCATCAGCCTCGACCTCCCAAAGTGTTGGGATTACAGGCATGAGCCACCACACCCAGCCTATAACTTTTAATTCCGTGTGAATGTCTCCTGAGTACTTCAAGCTAAAATGACCAAGTTGAAACTCATTTTTACCCCTAAATTGCATCAAGCCGTATTATTGCTAATGTAATGAAAGATACTACCAACCACTGTTGATATGGTTTGACTGTGTCCCCACTCAAATCTCCTCCACCATATTTGTGAGGCTTCCCCAGCCACGTGGACCTGTGAGTCCTCCATTAAACCTCTTTCCTTTGTAAATTGCCCAGTCTCGGGCATGTCTTTATCAGCAGTGTGAAAACAAACTAATACAACTAACTACCTATTTGTTCGTGTTAGAAATCTAGTTGTTTTTAATTCCTTTGTCTCCCTTAGCCCTTACCAAGATCTTTGTTTTACTAATTATTTTACTTTTTCCCATAGTTACTATCATTACTCTAATTCAGGCCACCTTATTATTGCCACAGCTTCCTGTTCTCGTCCTTTGTTTTATGTAATTAAAAATTTTGAAACCATCCTGGACAACATGGTAAAACCCCATCTCTACTAAAATACTAAAAAATTAGCCAGGCATGGTGGTACGCACCTGTAATCCAAGCTACTTGGGAGTCTGAGGCGGGAGAATCGCTTGAGACCGGGAGGTGGAGGTTCTGGTGACCCAAGATCATGCCACTGTACTCTAGCTTGCGTGACAGAGTGAGACTCCGCCTCAAAAAAAAAAAAAAATTGAATTCAGAAATAATGCATGGCATTGTAAAAATAAACATGCACCATGGCAGCATGGGAGTATTTAAAGTAATAAAGTGAAATCCCCCCAGCTCTGTGCACTCTCACTCCCCAGAGAAAGCTACCTTTAGTAGTTTGGTGCATATCCCAGGATATGGTCCAACCTCTTTATATTGACAAGGTTTTAGTTGGGGAAGGGAGACAGATTCTTGAACATATCTTACGTGACCTGGCCCTTCCTCTCTACCCTTATCTCTGGTCATCCTTGAATACCCCACCCTCACCCTAGAATAACACACACAGCCATACTGACTTAGCTTTTGTGAGCTTCCCCAAATATGCTGTGTTCTCACTTCTTCTGGGCCTTTGCACATGCTGTTCTTCCCCCAACACTCGAGTCTAGCTGAGTCATACTCATCATAATATAAACATCATTTTCTCAGTGAAGCTTCTGGGATGCCCAGATTTGAATAAGCTGTTCTATGTGCTTCCATAGCATTCCTGAATTCCTTTATGAAAGCATCTACCATACTATGTTGGGCTTGCCTACTTAGGTAAATGCCACACTAGACATTTCTCGATGAATCCTTATAGTATTCAGTAATATGTTAGTCATCTGGGGACTAAGCCTAAAGGAAGCCTCGGACTTCCATGTCTTTAAAGCTTTGACTAACGCATTAGTGAATCAGCCCTTAGGCCCTCAGAAAAGGTGCACAGTGGATGAGAAGAGCCATAATTTCAGAGATCATTCCTGCTTATCTACTGTAGTCATGCTGCGTTATGCAAGGGGAAATCATCCTCGCTGTCTTTGTACCAGTTTAGATATATCTAAAAGGTCAGCTTTAATGCGCAGGCATCAAAAAGCAAAAAGTACGGGGCAACAAGAGACAAGAAAAAAGATAAGCAGAAGAAAAGAATCAGAAAAAACAGAGGCGAGGTAGATGAGAAATGGCAGCTGCACTGTTGAGGAGGGATTAGAACCAGCTGTGGGGTTCAGCAGTTGTTGCAGTTTAGAAGCCACACTGGTGAAAGTAAACAGAAGGCGCTCTGATAGTGAAGAATAAATAAGAGGGCTCGCGAGTTGCTCTCATCACAAATTAGAACAACTTTGCATTCCAAAATATTAAGGAGCAGGGTGTAAGGTAAAACCTGCATCTCAGCTGTACTCCTTGATAGCAGAAGTGAAAATAAGGGGCATGTCTGTGTGTGTATGTGTGGCTCTTTTACAGACAGACACCCCAAAAGAGTTATTTGTGCTCATGGAGTCTCCTCTCTCATCCTTTTCTTTTAAGCCCCCTCCAATTCATCCTTCATCCCTACAACTCTTGTCAAGATACCCGGAGTCTATGCTCATTTCTCGCTAATCTTGAGTTCTTAGCAGCCCAACATTTGTCTTCATATCTTACTCAGCTATTTTCTTACATGCTTACCTAAAGGAGTGGCTGACACATAGTATACACTGAGGAAATACTGAATAAGGGGGAGATAATGTGTGCAACCAGCAACTTTTTACACCTGTAATAGCTCTTATATACATTAGCATACAGAAGAGCCACCACACATTCCTGGTTTTTCTTCTCAATCCCTTGCCCTGACTTCTGATTCTCTTCTTCTGAATTTGCCTTTTCTTGATGAGTCTTAGATGTTGGTGTGCCCCTTTTCTTCCCTCTGTACATATGTTCATCAGATGATCTTATGAAGTCTCGGGGCCTAAAATACCTTTTATATTCTAAAGACTCTCAAATCTTATGTGCAGTTTCAACTTCTCCCTGAACTTCAGACTCTCATATCCAACTGCCTACTGAACATCACCATTTAGCTGTCAGCACAAATACATCATGTCCTAAACTAAACTCTTGATTTTCTACCCCACCACACCTGATCTTCCCCCATTCACAAAATTGCCCAGGTCCAAAATTTTGGTATCTTCTTGACTCTTTCTCTCGTATCTCGTACCCAACCTAGCAATAACTTGTCAGCCCTACTTCCAGAATGTTTCCTGAATCCAGCCATGTCTTTCCACTTGCATTTCTGTAACTCCAGTCAATACTGTCTTCATCTCTTTACAGAACCTATGCAGTGGCTTCCTACCTGGTCTCCTTGCTTCTACTTTTGTCCCCTAGATCTGTTATCTCCAGAGCAGCCAAAGTAATCTCTTAAAAAGCACAGGTGATCATGTCACTCCCTTTGGGATAGAAGGGAAACAAAGAACATCAGAAAATCTTCAGTAGTTTCCCATCATACTTAGATTAAGATCTGGAGTTTTCCTTATGGCCTACTAGGTCCTGTAAGGTCTAGAACCTGGCCCCTGTCTACTCCTCCAGCCTCGGACACCACTCTCCTCCTCGTATGGTGTGGTGTGCTCTGCCTCAGCCATACTAGCCCTCGGGATGTTCTTCAAACCACCAAGCTTGATTCTGCCTTTGGACCTTTGTCCTTGCTTCTTCCTCTGCAGATGGCATCATGGCTCAGCCTCTCTCTCCTTTCCGGTCTCTCTTCACATGTCATCTCTTCTGACTACTTTTATCTAAAACAGCATCTATTTGAGCTGGGCGCGGTGGCTCACACCTGTAATCCCAGCACTTTGGGAGACCGAGGTGGGCGGATCACGAGGTCAGGAGATGGAGACCATCTGGCTAACACCATGAAACCCCATCTCTACTAAAAATACTGAAAATTAGCAGGGTGTGGTGATGGGCGCCTGTAGTCCCAGCTACTCAGGAGGCTGAGGCAGGAGAATGCGTGAACCCAGGAGGCAGAGCTTGCAGTGAGCTTAGATTGTGCCACTGCACTCCAACCTGGGTGACAGAGCAAGACTCTGTCTCAAAAATAAAATAAAATGAAAAATAAAACAGCATCTGTTTCTACTATTCTGTATTCTTACTGTGCCTTATTTTCCTTTGTTTTTTTTTGTTGTTGTTTTGTTTTGTTTTGTTTTTTTTGAGATGGAGTTTCACTCTGTTGCCCAGGCTGGAGTGCAGTGGTGCAGTTTCGGCTCTCTCCAGCCACCACCCCCTGGGTTCAGATGATGCTTCTGCTCCAGCCTCCCAAGTAGCTGGGATTTCAGGCGCCCACCACCATGCCTGGCTAATTTTTTGTATTTAGTAGAGACGGGGTTTCACCATGTTGGCCAGGCTGGTCTTGAACTCCTTACTGCAGGTGATCCACCCTCCTTGGCCTCCCAAAGTGCTGAGATTACAGGCGTGAGCCACCATGCCCAGCCCATTGTGCCTTATTTTTCTTCATAGCACTTATTCCTGGCACTGTATTATATGTATTGCCTGTCTTTCAACAAGAACATAAGCTCTGTGAAGGCAAAAACTTCGTTCACTGAAGCAACCCCAGTGCCTAAAACTGTGGCTGATATATGGTTTACATTCAGGAAATACTGAGAAAGAATGTGTACAAGCAAGGAGTTATTTACACCTGTAATAGCTAATGTAAATACAGAAGGGCCACCATTATTTTAGTAGTCTGGAGCAGGGACAGTGCATTTGCTTTAAAGGTGACAAGCCAGTTTATTCCTTCTCTCTCTTACAAATACAAGTCCTAGGCAATCTAAGTCTTCTCTAAGAACATGGTAATCTCTGAACCAGAGATGTAAAATGGTGGCTTAGATCATGGCTGGAGTGCAGTGGTGCAAGATCATCTACTTTCTTGTTGGTTATTTGGAGATATTCTCTCTCCAACATGTCTTTTATCTGTCTCTCTTATGCTTACATTTTCCATATTCACTTCAGGTATTTTATTGTTTATTTTATTGGGTTTTTTGTTTGTTTGTTTGTTTTTTAACAGAGTCTCGCACTGTCGCCCATGTTGGAGTGCAGTGGTGCGATCTCGGCTAACTGCAACCCCCATCTCCCGAGTTCAAGTAATTCTCCTGCCTCAATCTCCCAAGTAACTGGGATTACAGGTGCCTGCCACCACGCCCAGCTAATTTTTGCATTTGTAGTAGAGATGGGGTTTCACCAGGATGGCCAGGGTGGTCTTGAACTCCTGCCCGCCTTGGCCTCCCAAAGTGCTGGGATTATAAGCATGAGCCACCGCGCTCACTGCAACTTCAGCCTCCCAGGCTTAAGCGATTCTCCCACCTCAGCCTCCCAAGTAGCTGAGACTACACGTACTTGCTACCACGTCTGGCTAATTTTTATATTTTTTTGTAGAGATGGGGTTTTGTAATGTTGCCCAGGCTGGTCTTGAACTTATGGGCTCAAACAGTCAGACCTCCTCAGCCTCCCAAAGTGCTGTGATTACAGGCATGAGCCACCATGCCCTGCCCACTTCAGGTTTTTTGTTTGCTTTCTTTTTTTCAGACAGTCTTGCTCTGTCTCCTAGGCTGGAGTGCAGTGGTACAGTCATAGCTCACTGCAGCCTTGAACTCTTGGACTCAAACAATCCTCCCGCCTCAGCCTCCCAAGTAGTTGAGACTACAGGTATTCACTCCCAGGCCTGGCTAATTTATTTTTTGGGTGTGTGGAGATGGGGTTTCACTATGTTGCCCAGGCTGGTCTGGAACCCCCGGGCACAAGTGATCCTCCTACTTTGGCTTTCTAAAGTGCTGAGATTACAGGAGTGAACCACTATGCCTGGCAGCACTTATTTTATTTTATTTTGTTTGTTTATTTATTTATTTTTCGAGATGGAGTTTCACTCTGTCGCCCAGGCTGGAGTGCAATGGCATGATCTGGGCTCACTGCAGTCTCCACCTCCCAGATTCAAGCAATTCTCCTGCCTCAGCCTCCCGAATAGCTGGGATTACAGGCATGCACCACCATGCCTGGCTAATTTTTTGTATTTTCAGTAGAGACAAGGTTTCACCACGTTGGCCGGGCTGGTCTCGAACTCCTGACCTTAAGCAGTCCTCCTGCCTCAGCCTCTCAAAGTGCTGGGATTACAGGCGTGAGCCACTGCGCCCATTATCTCATTTTATCTTCTTACAGACCCAGTAAGGTGTGAGTGTTGATCTTCTTTCTACTGAATAAAGAAATTTATGCTGAACGTGATTAAACTTGTTAGCCAATGCCATGTAGCTGGGAAGTCTCAAAGTGTGAACTCAGGCTCAGATGTGTTCATTCCACACCCTGTTTTCTTTTCTGCAGTTCTGAACATTGTTACCAACATAAGAAAAATGTCTGTAGTTTTATTTGTAAAACATCAAATTTCTAAAAAAAAAAAAAAAGAACTTTTTTCAATTTTAAATTGAGTTAAAAACTATAAGATACATAATTATTATTGAAAATTATTTTTTCCCAAACTACTCAGCATGTTACAAAATGAAAGTGAAAGTTTCAAAACTACTGCAGTCCCTTTTCCTGGAAGCAGTCATAATGAACTTTTTCTTGTGTATTCTTGTTTTATTATTTTTTTGAGATGGAGTCTCGCTCTGTCACCCAGACTAGAGTGCAATGGCACGATCTGGAATCACTGCAACCTCCGCCTCCCAGGTCCAAGTGATTCTCCCACGTCAGCCTCCGGGTAGCTGGGATTCCAGGCACCCGCCATCATGCCCGGCTAATTTTTGTATTTTTGTAGAGATGGGGTTTCACCATATTGGCCAGGCTGGTCTTGAACTCCTGACCTCAGGTGATCCACCCGCCTCGGCCTCCCAAAGTGCTGGGATTACAGGCGTGAGCCACTGTGCCTGGCCCTCATGACTTTTAGTTACTTAATAAAAAGACTTAGACATCTGTCAATGTCAAAAATAAAAAGCTACCTCCTCTTTCCTTAAGACTGTTTAGTGTTCTGTTGAATGGATATTCTGTAATGTATTTAATCAGTCCCCTAGTGACAGACATTTAGATTTTTTCTAGGTTTTTTCTATCATATACAATACTGTAGTAAGTGAAGGTGCTCATTTGTATATCTTTGCATGTTTCTATGCATGTATCTGTAAGATGAATTCTTAGAAATGGAATTATCTGGGGTGGCACATGGTGGCTCATGCCTGTAGTCCCAGCACTTTGGGAGGCCGAGGTGGGCGGATCATGACGTCAGGAGATCGAGACCATCCTGGCTAACATGGTGAAACCCCATCTCTACTAAAAATGTAAGAAATTACCGGACGTAGTGGCAGGTGCCTGTAGTCCCAGCTACTCGGGAGGCTGAGGCAGGAGAATGGCATGAACTCGGGAGGCGGAGCTTGCATTGAGCCGAGATCGCGCCACTGCACTCCAGCCTAGGTGACACAGCGAGACTCCGTCTCAAAAAAAAAAAAAAAAAGAAAGGGAATTATCTGGTTCAAATAATGCATTATATTTTATTTTCTTAGATAATGCCAAAATTGTCCTAAAAGACTGCATCAGTAGTGTTTGAAAATGCCCAACAGTATTTGGGATATGTAAAACCTTTGTTTATAATTGGATTCTAATGAAAGACTACTTATTCCTTCCATTGCCCATAGCTTAGCAGTGTTGTGGCTATCGGTAGACATACGAACAAAAAGGAACCTTCGGTTTGGTTTTGTTGCCTTCATAGACAAATTAAACCTTTGTTATTAATGCGTGTTTCACACTTGTTGGGATGGGATTGCAGTAAAATAAATTAGTTATGTTGATATCTTCCCCCAACATTTGATACTACTATTTTGATGCATAATCAAGTTTAACTATATTTGATTGTCTCTTTTTTGTAGAGCAGTCATTTCCAGCACGAAATATCAAAGTAATTCCCTGGCTGTTGAGTTTGCCATCACCTGAGTAATGATCTAGCTAATAAGGTTCAATTTCTGGCACTGGTTTTAGTGTCCCCTTTCAAATATTTGACTAACCTATCTGACTAATAATTTTTAGGCTCATGCTCACTTTCTTCATGTCTAGTATTATGTCTGGTACTTAGTGGGTGCATATATTGGTGGGTGCATCCTATTGCTGCTATTAAAAATTACCACAAACTTTCTGGTTTAAAACAACACTAATTTATAATCTTACAGTTACGTAGGTTAGAAGTCCAACCCACGTCTCGCTGGGCTAAAATCAAGGGGACAGCAGTGCCGCATACATTTCTGGAGGCTGTAGGGGCGAGTCCATTGCCTTGCTTTTTACAGCTGCCAGAGGCTGCTCACATTTTTTGGCTCTTGGCCCCCTTTTGCTGCATCTTCAGAGATAGCTGTGTTGCAGTCCTTTGCCAATTCTGCCTTAGTTGCATCCCTGTCTTTGACTGCCCCATTCCACTTTTAAGTTCGTTATGATTAGATTAAAGCCTCCTTATAATCCAGGTGATACTATTTTAATTAAGGTAATCTGATTAGCAACCTTAGTCTGATTAACACCTTAATTCCCTTTTGCCACATAACGTAATATATTCAAAGGTTGTAGGGATTAAGACATGGGCCATCATTCTGCCTACCACTGTGCCCGATAAATATTTGCTGCTGGAATTTGAGTCCCTTCCGAGTTACATATAAAACAGCTCTAACAACAAAGCTACATTATGTCTGTGTTTATAAGAGTATAGTCAAGTATGCAAAGGAGAAAACCCATGACTGTTGTGTCTTGATCCAGCTTTTCACTTACCTTCCTTTTATAGTTGCAAATGTTCTACTTTATTAATTATGTTATTTGTATGTGTCCTGGTGACATAAATTAGAAAATGTGGACTGGAAGCACTACTGTAAGAAGTTATTCATTTTTGGTTCATGTTGAAAATGGTTACTAACTTGCTTACCAATTAGGAGAATGGTGATTGTTTACAGACATGAATATTCTCATAAAATGGACTGCAACACTGTAGATGTTCAAATATAGATAACTGCAATACATGTGTCCCATACCTAGGTTATTTTATGTAAATTTGCACCTGTAAAGATCCATTTGTATATTTCAGGAACTGAAAATGAGAAGGTAAAATCCAGTTGAGGGTAAAACTTTAGAAAACAGGGATATAAGGCCATGGAAATTCAGATGATAGTCAAGATTTAGCATTTTCATTTATTTAAAATTTGTTTTTTACTTTGATGACTTGATATCCCGTAAGATTAAAATTGGTTTCTAATTGCTTTTGTTTTTTGTGGTTTTTTTTGTTTTTGTTTTTTTGAGACAGAGTCTCGCTTTGTCACCCAGGCTGGAGTACAGCGGTGCAATCTCAGTTCACTGCAGCCTCTGCCTCCCAGGTTCAAGCGATTCTCCTGCCTCAGCCTCCTGAGTAGCTGGGACTACAAGCGCACGCCACCACGCCCGGCTAATTGTTGTATTTTTAGTGGAGACGGGGTTTCACCATGTTGGCCAGGCTGGTCTCAAACTCCTGACCTCAGGAGTTCTCCCGCCTTGGCCTCCCAAAGTGCTGGGATTACAGGCTTGAGCCACCGTACCTGGCCTCTGATTTTTCAAAAATACTGTATAAGTACTCTAGCTTCAAAAAGTCCTAATTAACAAATATATTTCCAAATCTTTGCAGTTCATTATAATAGTTTTCTCAATCTCATACAATGAACTGTTTCTAGTAAAAGATCTGTTTATATTACACATTTGTTTTGACAGTTATAGCCAGGAGCTCATGTGTATCTCTTTGAAGAGTGGAAGCTGGGCTACTATTTTGTGAACTTGTACTTCTCTAAACCTCAAAGAAGATGCAAGCCGATGGTGGTTAGACTTGAATCCTGAAGAGATAATTCCATGAGAAGTGGAGCAACAGACTTTCTGCCTGCATCATTCTGTCCCTGTGAAACTCATCTTGCTTGCCACCATAGTAGCCTGGCAGGGATTGCATACAGAAGGGTCCCTTAGGCAATCATTTGAAAATAGCTTTGACCTAGATTTGTGATAAGGGTAAAAATCTGAGGGAAGAAAGGTAAGGAGCAAGAAAATACAAAAGGTGTTGCATTTTTGAGGTGTTCTACCTAGCCCTTTATCTGTGAGAGGAATTTTTTTTTCTGTAAATGAATATATGAGGGAAAAATACGAGATTTTTCCTCAGACTTGAGCTTATAGTTGTCATTACAGTTTAAGAAGAAAAAGAAGAAAAAAACCGATAAAACATGTTACATAGTATTCTAAAGTTTCAGTGTTAACAAGATGACCTATGGATAGCACATTAGAAAAAATAAGCACTTGGCCGGGCGCGGTGGCTCAAGCCTGTAATCCCAGCACTTTGGGAGGCCGAGACGGGCGGATCACGAGGTCAGGAGATCGAGACCATCCTGGCTAACACGGTGAAACCCCGTCTCTACTAAAAAAAATACAAAAAACTAGCCGGGCGAGGTGGCAGGCGCCTGTAGTCCCAGCTACTCAGGAGGCTGAGGCAGGAGAATGGCGTAAACCCGGGAGGCGGAGCTTGCAGTGAGCTGAGATCCGGCCACTGCACTCCAGCCCGGGCGACAGAGCAAGACTCCGTCTCAAAAAAAAAAAAAAAAAAAGAAAAAATAAGCACTTTACAAATTTAAATAATACATGCTCACTGTAGAAAAAGTCAGAAAGCACAGACAAGAAGAGAATAATCACCTAGAGTCATATCAACCAGAAACCACATTCTTAAAATATGATATATAAACTGTCAGATAGTTAAAGAGAGGCAGCAAGGTTTTGTTTTGTTTTGTTTTGTTTAAGATAGGGTCTCTGTTGTCCAGGCTGGAGTGCAGTGGCACAATCATGACTCACTGCAGCCTCAAACTCCTCAAGTAGTTCTCCCACATCAGTCCCCCAAGTAGCTAAGACAGGCACATGCCACCACACCCAGCTACTTTTAAAAATTGTTTTGTAGAGTTGGGGTTTTGCTATATTATTCGGGGAGGAGGGGAGGTCTTGAACTCCTGATCTCAGGTGATCTTCCTTCTTTGGCCTCCCAGAGTGCTAAGATTACAGGTGTGAACCATCACAGTCAGGTGAGATTTTTTTATAAGTACACTGTGAATGGAAAAAACATCTCAGTTTCTCCCACTGTTCTCTTACAATACGTTTCTGACACCACCACCAAGCAACCAATCAGTTCTGCAGTTGACACCGGCTAGGTGGCTTCCAGTTCAGTTCTGACATGTCTACCTGGCAGTGGCTTCAGATCCTACAGGCTGAGAGTTCAGTCCCACAAGACTCCGCCCACCCCATTTAGTCCCAGCCTCTTCTGACCAACCAGCTTCAAGTTGGGACTCTCACAGCTGCCTCTTTGAGTTCAGTTAATTTGCCAGAGTGGCTCACAGAACTCAAGGTAACTTATTTATATTTACTGGTTTATTTTATTAGAAAAGATACAGATGAAGAGATGTACAGAGTGACGTATGGGTCAAAGGGTGTAGAACTTCCATGCCTTCTCCAGGAACTTCCACGTGTTCGGCTCTCTGGAATCTCCTGAACTCAGTCCTTTTGGGGTTTTATGGAGGCTTTATTACATGGGCATGATTGCGTAAACCATTGGCCACTGGTGATCAACTTAACCTTCAGCCCCTCTTCTCTCACCAGAGGTTGAGGGGTGAGGCTGAAAGTCCTTATCATGCCTTAGTCTTTCCAAGGACCTGCCCCCATCCTGAAACTACCTAGGGGCTACCAGCCATAAGTCAACTCACTACTGTACAAAAAGACAGCACTTTGGAGATTCTAAGGATTTTAGGAGTTGTATGCCAAGAAAAAGTGGGTGGGGTGGAAGACCAAATATATATTTTACGATATCACATACACAAAAGAAATACATATGGCCAAGGAAGAAACTAAAATGTATTCATGGCCTGACACAGCAGCTCACCTGCAGTCCCGGCTACTCCGGAGGCTGAGGTGGGAGGATTGCTTGATCACAGGCATTCAAGGTTATGGTGAACTATGATTACACCACTCCACTTTAGCCTTGGTGACAGAGCAAGACCCTATCTCTTTAAACAAAAAAGAAAAAAAAAAAAGGTGTATATATATATAGATATACACATATATATATATATATATTCACCCTTATTTCTGCATTCCTAAGGATGTGTAGGAACTCGGTCATTGTTGTTAGGGATTTAAGTTGATTCAACTGTTCTGGAGAAAATCTAGCAAAAACTGTAAATTTTAAAATGCCAAAAAAAAAAAAAAGTGCAATTCCTTTAACCTAACAGCTTTCTTTCTATTACAGGAAAGAAATAATCTGATAGCTGTCTAAAAAGGTTTGTGGGTTTTTTTTTTTTGTTTTTTTTTTTTTTTGAGAAGGAGCCACTCTTGTTGCCCAGGCTGGAGTGTAGTGGCATGATCTCCTTTCACTGCAACTTCCACTTCCTGGGTTCAAGTGATTCTCCTGCCTCAGCCTCCCAAGTAGCTGGGATTACAGGGACCTGCCACCACGCCCAGCTAATTTATTTTTATATTTATTTATTTATTTATGAGACAGAGTTTCACTCTGTTGACCGGGCCGAAGTGCAATGGCACGATCTTAGCTCACTGCAACCTCCACCTCCCGGATTCTAGTGATTTTCCTGCCTCAGCCTCCCAAGTAGCTGAGATTACAAGCATGTGCCACTACGCCCGGCTAATTTTTATATTTTTAGTACAGATGGGGTTTCACCATGTTGGTCAGGCTAGTCTTGAACTCCTGACCTTAGGTAATCCACCCACCTCAGCCTGCCAAAGTGCTGAGATTACAGGTGTGAGCCACTGTGTCCAGCCAAATGTTTTAGTATAGGATGTTCATTGTAGTATTGTTAAAAAGGGAAAATAACCAAAAACCTGAATTTTAGTTAGGAACCTGGGAAAATAATATTAACCACTACAAATATTGACATAGGTCTGTATTTACTGGGAAGTCTGACAAAGTGTAGAGAGGAATAGAGAGAGGAAGGAAATAATATAGTAGATATATGATTATCCTATTTTTGTGAAAATATTTATCTACAAAGCTCTGTGTGTTTGTGTATGAATGTAGAAGTTATCCTGATATGATATATATCTCACAGCAGATATCTCTGAAAGTGAAATTTCAAGTAATTTTTATTTTCTCCTTCATATTGTCTATATGGTACTGTGTTTGTTTTTACAGTAAAATATGTTTAGTTTATATTTCTAGAAAAGATTTTGTTAGTATTAAGTAGCTTAGGGATAAAGAGGGCTGATTTTGCCTGTAATAAAATGAACAACCTAACTGCTCAGAAATAGCCACTGCTAATTGGAGCCTTGGTTTAATTTGACAAATTGACAGTTTAAAAGAAGCTTTTTTTTTTTTTTTTTTTTGAGGCAGTCTCACTCTGTTGCCCAGGCTGGAGTGCAGTGGCGCAATCTCTGCTCACTGCATGCTCCGCCTCCCAGGTTCACGCCATTCTCCTGCCGCAGCCTCCCAAGTAGCTGGAACTACAGGCACCTGCCAGCACGCCTGGCTAATTTTTTGTATTTTTAGTAGAGTTGGGGTTTCACTGTGTTAGCCAGGATGGTCTCGATCTCCTGACCTCATGATCTGCCCGCCTCGGCCTCCCAAAGTGCTGGGATTACAGGCATGAGCCACCGTGCCCGGCCCTGAAATAAGCTTTTAACTACAGCTTTGAAAAATATTCCTGCCCAGAGTAAGTATGAATTTATATGGGCAAATTGAAAGAATGATAATTTCATTCATTTGAATATCAGACTATTTCGGGGGTATAGGTCTGGCTAGTAAAAATATGATACTTTTATGGTAACGTTAAATCTTTTATAGAAGTAGGATTTTAAAATTAAAAGGAATTTTAGAAATAATTTGCTTGTGTCCCTTCAGTTTATAGATGAAGAAACAGAAGCCCAGGCAGGGAAGATGATCTGTTTAAATCCACACAGCTAGTCATAGACTGGTCAGATGCATATTTTGTTTCTGATCTCTGGTAGCTTAGCCACTTTACCTTTTTTTTTTTTTTTTTTTTTTTTTTTTTTTTTTTGAGACGGAGTCTCGCTCTGTCGCCCAGGCTGGATTGCAGTGGCCCGATCTCGGCTCACTGCAAGCTCCGCCTCCCGGGTTCACGCCATTCTCCTGCCTCAGCCTCCGGAGTAGCTGGGACTACAGGCGCCTGCCACCACACCCGGCTAGTTTTTTGTATCTTTTAGTAGAGACGGGGTTTCATCGTGTTAGCCAGGATGGTCTCGATCGCCTCACCTCGTGATCCGCCCGTCTCGGCCTCCCAAAGTGCTGGGATTACAGCCACTTTACCTTTTTTTCCAAATAGTCATCAGTGAATGATAATGCTTTAGCAGGTGGAGTTGGTGTGTCTAATAAATGTGGCAGAGTATCTAACAGACCCTGTCCTCAATCAATCAACAGTATATTAAATGCCTAACATATACCTGAAAGCAAGTTACATACTGAGGGCAGAAAAAGAAATATATAAAAAATGTTTGTGGGAAAGGACTCCCTATTCAATAAATGGTGCTGGGATGACTGGCTAGCCATATGCAGAAGTATGAAACTATATCCCTACCTTTCACCATATACAGAAATTAACTCAAGATGGATTAAAGACTTAAATATAAGAAATAAAACTACAAAAATCCTAGCAGAAAACCCAGGAAATGTCATTCTGGACATAGGCCTGGGCAAAGAATTTATGACTAAGACCCCAAAAGCAATTGCAACAAACCAGAAATGGACAGTGGGACCTAATGAAACTAAAAAGCTTCTGCACAGCAAAACATCAACAGAGTAAAACTATAGAATGGGAGAAAATATTCTCAAACTGTGTACCCAACAAAGATCTGATATCCAGAATCTGTAAGGAACTTAATTCAACAAGCAAAAAACAACTCCATTAAAAAATGAGCAGATGACTTGAACAGGCACTTCTCAAAAGAAGACATACATGCAGCCAACAAATACGAAAAAATGCTCAACATCACTAATCACTAGAGAAGTACAAATCAAAACCACAATAAGATACCATCTCACACCAGTCAGAATGACTATTATTAAAAAGACCAAAAAAAAAAAAAAAAAAAAAGATGTTGGCAAGGCTATAGAGAAAATGGAAGGCTTATACACAGTTGATGGGAATGTAAATTAGTTCAGCCCCTGTGGAGATTTCTCAAAGAACTTAAAACAGAACTACCATTTGATCCAGCAGTTCCTGTACTGATTATATACCCAAAGAAAAATAAATCTTTCTACCATAAAGACATATGTACTCCTATGTTCATCACAGTGCTGTTCACAATAACAAAGATATGGAATCAACCTAGGTGCCCATTAACCGTGGACTGAATAAAGAAAATGTGGTACATATACATCAAGGAGTACTATGCAGTGGGGAAAAAGAATGAAATTACGTCCTTTGCAATAACACGGATGTAACTAGAGGCCATTGTCCTAAGCAAATTAATGCATAAACAGAAAAGCACATACTGCATGTTCTTATAAGTCGGAGCTAAACATTGAGTACTCATAGTCATAAAGATGGGAACAGTAGATGCTGGGGACTACTAGAAGGTGAAGGGTTGAAAAACTGTAAGGTGTTATGCTCACTACCTGGGTAGTGGGATCATTTATACACCAAACGTTAGTGACACAATTTACCCATTTAACATACGTGTACATGTACCCCCCAAACCTAAAATAAAAGTTGAAAAAAATAGATACCTATATGTAGCAACAATTGGTACCTGGATTTTGAATGATTTATGTGTATTTAAATTTAAACCAGCTATGACTATGGCCAAAAATGTTTTGGAGAGACAGACATATAGTAATTAAATATAAACGCTATTACAGAAGTGTGTATAAAGTGCTATGGGAACTCAAGAGAAGGATGTCTTCACAAAAGAAATGTCATTTGGCGGGCCGGGCGCGGTGGCTCACGCCTGTAATCCCTGCACTTTGGGAGGCCGAGGCGGGCGGATCACGAGGTCAGGAGATCGAGACCATCCTGGCTAACACGGTGAAACCCCGTCTCTACTAAAATACAAAAAATTAGCCGGGCGCGGTGGCGGGCGCCTGTAGTCCCAGCTACTCGGGAGGCTGAGGCAGGAGAATGGCGCGAACCCGGGAGGCGGAGCTTGCAGTGAGCCGAGATGGTGCCACTGCACTCCAGCCTGGGCGACAGAGTGAAGACTCCGCCTCAAAAAAAAAAAAAAAAAAAAAAAAAAGAAATGTCATTTGGCTTTCATGTACAGCACAAGGATAGAATTGCATTCCAGGTAGAGGAAGCAGTATGTGCAAAGGCACAGAGGCTCTTAAAAGAGCCACAGTAGTAATAAGATGACCTAGGCAGAGGGACATCAGTGAAAATTAGGTGGAAGTTTAGAAATAACACACCAATACTTTCTGTATTGTAAAGTTTTCTTTGGACTGTTTAGGCAGATTCTAAGGGCTGCAGATACAGTTTGATTCAGGACTCAAATAGTATAACAAGGATCGCTTTTTCTGTTTCTGTTTCTTTGCTTCTTCATCCCCATTCTCAGGCCCCATGTAGATACAAGGTGGCTAGTTACCAATAGCTCAAAGTTCTGGATTAGAGTCTCTTTAGGACCTTACTGGAGTAGTATCTTAGAAATAATCACCATGACCAAGGGAAAGGAATTCTCTGACAAGGGCTTCCCATGTGGGGAAGGAAGCAAGTGGGGTGCTTTTGCCACAAGGAGGGACTTACGGATATTGCATAGCAGACACTACAAATACTCACTCAACAGAACCATTTCAGATTTTACATAGAGGCAAAATGTTGGCGGCTTTGGAGATTTTGATTTCTGTTTTGCTTCATATTATCTTAATATTTAAATAATTTTAATTCTGAATTAAAATTTTTAAATTATTTTGTCCCTAGTTTCTAACTTAAGGGGAAAACTTTTAAATGAGAATGGCACAATTTAAGATTATATTCATCAGTTTCCAACCGCTGTTTGGAGAAGAGTGAGTTTCCCATGTTGCTTTCGTGTACTCAGATGAATACCATTTAAAAAACAGTAAAAGTGTGCAGTATATATGAAGAATAAGTTGCACATAAGAGCTTGAATTAATGTTACAACAGAAATGTTCAGTTTTCTGCCATAAAGAATAATTAAAAAGTGATTGACTCAAATTTGTTTTTATAGGGCATCAAAAATGTTTATACTCTTAGATTGGTTAAAATGTTCACCCTTAATCTGATTTGGCAGTGAAATAATTACCCTCATATACTGAGTGATATTTCCATGTTACCATGTGAACTTACTGAATTTGTTGAGATAGGGCTCCAGATTGGAGATATAGATATTAACCATATCTTGGTTAATTAATACAAAACATGAAAATAATTTGATAGGAGTAAAATATTTACTCATGTTATATATAATTGGATACACGTACAGGTTGAGTATTCCTAATCTGAAAATGCAGAATCCAAAATGCTCCAGTGAACTCAAAAAGTATCGGATTTTGGAGCATTTCGGATTTTGGATTTTCAGATAAGGAATATTCAACTTGTACTTATATAATGTATTAAAAGGAAAATGAAATTGAATTGCCTTATATGGCTTGTCATTTTCCTTATTATAATAAATTGCTACAGTAACAGTCAGATTTTGTTTACTTGGAACTCTTAGAGAATGAATCATTCTGAATAATGGAATTCCATGGAGTCTGATTTCCAGGTACTTGATCAGGTTTTCCCTGTAGTTTAAATTTTTCTCTAAAATACTTTTCATGATTTCTTCACCTCCTTAAAGTTAAGTGAAAATTATTCTAATTTTTCTTTACAATTAGGTTATTGTTTGCATCATTTATTGTGCTGTGCAGCAATGGAAGTTTGTAGGGTTGTTTATCCTTTGTGAAAAAGCCATAAAGTGCTTTGAGATCTTGTGTGTTCATTATGTCCTTTTTAACCTGCCTCTCTCTAATTCCTGTCTCTTTTTTGCTTCTGGGCTTATAGCGCCTCTTTTCAATGCTAAAGACTTTGAATGGCATATTACCATTCTTTTACAGGTTGTATATAACACAGGAGTACATAGACTGTAAACATTGACTCATAGTGGGCCTGGCTTATAAACATTTATTGGTTGAATGGATATTGTAACATGGCCATGGCATTGCTTAAAAATGGGGATGTGTTCTGAGAAATGTATCAGGTGATTTCAGCCTTGTGCAAACATCATAGAGTATACTTACACACACCTAAATGGTACAGCCTACTACACACCTAGGCTACAAACTTATACAGCATGTTATGGTACTGTAGGCAGTTGTAACACAATGGTAAGTATTTGTGTAGCTAAACATAGAAAAGGCACAGTAAAAATACAGTATTAGGTTGGGCGCCATGGCTCATGCCTATAATCCCAGGACTTTGGGGGCTGAGGCAGGCGAATCGCAAGATCAGGAGTTCGAGACCAGGCTGGCCAACATGGTGAAACTCCATCTCTACTAAAAATACAAAAACTTAGCTGGGCGTAGTGGCGGATGCCTGTAATCCCAGCTACTCGGGAGGCTAAGGCAGGAGAATCGCTTGAACCAGGGAGGCTTGCCACAGTGAGTCGAGATCACACCACTGCACTCCAGCCCAGGAGACAGAGACTCCATCTCAAAAAAAAAAAAAAAAAAAAAAAAAACAAAAACAAAAAAAACACCAGTATTATAATCTCATGATCTCATGGGACCACCATCACATACGCAGTCTGCCATTGACTGAAATGTTATTTGGCATGTAACTGTATTTACAAAGTTGTCAAACATACGCTGATAATCTTCTAAGGAGGAGAAGTATTTGAGAGGTGAGAAATTCACATTAACATTTTCCAAAGACAGTTATCATACATCTTAAAATTTAAGAACTTGAAAGTACCTCAGAAAACATGTATGTCAGGCTGTAAGTCTTCTGCAGTCAACCTTTGTCTGGCAAAGATCTTTGCCATTTTCTGTCACCTCAAAAAGAGAAACACAGCTGTCAGTGAACTCCCTTCCTTCTGCTAATACTTTTATCTTTATGCCTTCTCTGTATCTTTGCTGAACTAAAAGCTTCAAGGAAATGATAAGTACTTCCTCACAATTGAATGTTGACCAGACCCATGCTATTCAAATATTGTAAAACTTTGTTATCTAGTAACTTTTTAATCTAAAGCTAAGTTATGCTTTAAATAGTTCTTTCAATCTTCATTTATCTCATTTTTTCTTTCTTGCAATTCTTCACATATCAGGTAAACAGACTAGTTAGGCATTTTGTTTTTTGGTTTTGTTTTATTTTGTTTTTTGTTCTTTTGAGACAGTCTCGCTCTGTTCCAGGCTGAAGTGCATTGGCACAATCTCAGCTTACTGCAGCCTCCACCTCCCAGGTTCAAGCGATTCTCCTACCTCAGCCTCCCGAATAGCTGGGACTACAGTCCTGCGCCACCATGCCAGCTAATTTTTATATTTTTAATAGAGATGAGGTTACTCCGTGTTGGCCAGGCTGGTCTCCAACTTTTGAGTCTCAAACTTTTG
The DNA here is from genome assembly GCF_003255815.1 of Theropithecus gelada. Taxonomy (NCBI): domain Eukaryota; kingdom Metazoa; phylum Chordata; class Mammalia; order Primates; family Cercopithecidae; genus Theropithecus; species Theropithecus gelada. Next base: position 22,211,517 of record NC_037682.1, on the reverse strand, counting down.
ACCTCAGGTGATCCACCTGCCTTGGCCTCCCAAAGTGCTGGGATTACAGGCGTGAGCCACCACGCTCAGCCTGCGTTAGGCATTTTGGAATGGGACTGTCACACTTCCACAGGTCCTTCCCTCCCCCAATTTTATTTTTTCTAAAAATCTCATTTAAAAATACCTGTAGAGTCATGTACTAAATAACTATCTCTTGATGTCTGGACAGAGTTGCAAATTAAGCACCTTCTCCTGCTTCCTTATGTGAAGCTCTTATACTCTGGTCACTGGCAGTAGCTTTAACATTTTTTCTGTATCCCATTCCTTTGGACAGTGGGTCTCTCTGTCACTTTATTGATTGACTTAGGTTGTTTCTAATTTTACTTTTGCAGCTACAAATATTGTGAGCATCCTTATGTATATCCTTGCCTACTTATTGAACAATGTCTGTAGGATAGTTTCCTAGACTTTGTTTTGCTCAAAGGTTATGCACTTGTAACATTTTGATATATTTTGTCAAATGACACTCCAAACAATGAGAACACATTTATAAGCCAGCTACCAGTATATGAGTGTTCATTTTTTCTACAGCTTCAACATAATTGTTTGATTTGTTGATCCAGATAACATGAGCAATAAGTAATAAATCTCAAGGTTATTTTCTATTATCTTTGATTTATGACTTCTACAAATAGCTTTCAAAAAGAGATGCATTTAATATTTTCCTTTTATCACTTCCAAGCCTATTCAGATATGAAATGTGCTATCAAAACAAGACAATTCATTTTTTATTATTACAGGCATGAAACATCATTTAAGGAAGTTACTTTATCAATCATTGCCAAATACTTCTTTACTATTACATCACCTGTCAAGTCAGGATATGTACTTTGAATGCTTTTTCTTCCAAGTTGGAGTTTACAGGACAACTGTTGAACTTGTCATTTCCTTTGCTAACATTTACATGTGATCACTTTGAAGTACTCCTTGAGTTTTGCTGAGCAATAACACTGATTACAATGGTGAATGAACAGTAATTTAAAGCATATTAAAGGAGACTTTGTTAATCCAAACAAGCATTAATGAATCTGAGCTTTGTTTATTTATTGCTTGCTTGCAGGTGGATTCACCAATGAACTTGAAGCATCCTCATGACCTAGTCATATTAATGAGACAAGAAACAACAGTTAACTACCTCAAAGAATTAGAGGTGAGGCAACTGGGCACATGCGATGGCAGCTGAAGCTTGCTGCATTTCACAGGAGCCATTGTGTTCAAAGAAAAGCTAAAGCATATTATTTTTTAAGTCTGATTCTTCTAACTTTTGCAGGAATATACTACCTGCAATTTTTTAAAAATCATTTTATCAAAGTGATATTTGAGCAATAGTGAGAAAAACAGACTACTCTAGCCTGGGTATGTGCCTGACTCTTAAAACTCATTTATCTTTGAACAGAGTTTCCATGTTTTTAAGTTTTTTCATCAAATATGAAAATGATACAATCTCTGAAGATATTCCTAGAATAATTTGGGTAAAATCTGAAAGAAAGAAAGAAACATTTTAATAGCCTAAAAATGTAATTATTGTTTATTCCCAGGTAGTGAAAACTAATGTCTTCCTATTATGTCTTCTTATGGTTGACGTGAAAAACATTAATCACCTTGTACCTTGAAAGCTCGAACCTTACTAGTGCTAATAAAATCTGACCTCTTTTTAAAAATAAACATCAGTTTTCTTTTTCTCTAACATGTTTCCATAAATTGATTTTTGCTTAATAGCAAAGAGTATTTGTTATTTGAAAATCTAGGGTTTTTTTCCTCGTGAAATCTTTGCTTAAAAGTTACAGTGTAAATTGAATCTAAATTGTAAAGAAACTATAAGTTGTAGAAACATTAAATCAAATTGCAAAATGAGAAAAAAAACTTGAGAATAATAAAAGTAGTAAGAGTAGAATCAGAGTATTTCACAACTACAAGGAATCATAAGATCCCAATTTTAGAGGCAAGGAAACAAGTAGACCTGAAGACACTGAATTGTCTGACTTCATAAAGCAAGATATGGCAGAACCAGAAACAAAAACTGTATCTCTTGACTTTAAAAGCTGGCATATCTGGTTTTTTGTTGTTGTTGTTTTTTGAGACGAAGTTTCACTCTTGTCACCCAGGCTGGAGTGCAGTGGCACAATCTTGGCTCGCTGCAACCTCCACCTCCCAGGTTCAAGCGATTCTCCTGCCTCAGCCTCCTGAGTAGCTGGAATTACAGGCACCTGCCACCACACCCAGCTCATATTTGTACTTTTAGTAGAGATGAGTTTCGCCATGTTGGCCAGGCTGGTCTCAAACTCCTGACCTCAGGTGATTCACCTGCCTCGGCCTCCCAAAGTGCTGAGATTACAGGCGTGAGTCACCGCACCCAGCCAAAAGCTGGCATACCTGGTAAACTAAGTTGGCTTGTATTTTCTTGTTATGTAGAAGTCCTGAATTTCATTTACATATATTTAGACTAGTGTATTTATCAATATACGTATGTCTACAAATAGTTATAAATATGTACTTTTAAAAAATCTGTGAATTAAGAGAGAAAAGTAGCACACATTAACCAGTTCTGCCTAGGTAGAAGTATATTTAGAGTATTTCTAGAACTTGAATACCTCAACATTGTAAAAATAGTTTCTCACCTTGTACACACCGGTTTTATCACTTGTAAATTTGGAAATGTTGATTTTTGTCAATACTAGGAATTAGACAGTAGGTATCCTTATAGTGCTTCATGCTTGGAAGCATGATCTATTTTTATTTAAACCCAGTGTTCAGAAAGATGCAATGGTGCAGAAAATCTGTGTTGTTGTTTTTTTTCAGGTATATAGGCACATTATATATGTTTATTGCTATTTTGGGAGGCTGTATTATATAAAGAGAAAGAGATTTAAATTAGAGGATATATAGGAAGAAAGTGCCATTTCTTAAGTCAGTGAAAATGAAATGAAAAATACTGACTCCAACAATTTTTGGTTAAGGTAGTGTAGAAGTTTGTACTTAGTAAACTTCTATTTTTGTTTATACTGATACTAAGTATAAACTTCTATTTTTGTTTATACTTATACTATGAAGCTTCTGCTTCATATGCATAGCAATGACAGGTAAAATATAAAAATAGAAACCAAAATAAAATGTGGGCAGGCTTGAAAGTAGTATAAGCATCTCCATAAACCAGAAATGAGGAGAAGCACTAAATTGGGAATGTGACCAAAGCTACCAACCTGTTGGGCTCCAAGGCCAGGAGCAGGCTATAGTATCTGATATTCAGCACTGTGGGGTCAAGGGAGCTGACAATACTCCATGCAAGATGTAGGAACAGAACGAGGCTTACTGCTTGAAGACTGGGATGAAGCCATTCTGCTCATAGAAAGAGCCTGGCAAAAAACAACAACAACAACAACAACAAAAGAAAACATATCAAAAACAGAAAGACTAATGCTGATGACCAAGAAAAGGAACTGAATCATCCAATAGTTCAATAATTACATCTTCAATTTCCTGAATATCATTTTAGGGTAGAATATTTGCAATAGGAACTTGAAACCAAAATTGAAAGGTCTGATTCTGAACTTGGTAACTGGATAGAACCTGGAAACAGCCACAAGACTGTGAGACCTAGATGATGGTCATGGAGTGATTGCAAAGAAGGGGATGAGACAGAGGGTGTGAAGAAATACTCCAGGGTTTCTGACTTGAGTGATTGCAAGATTGAAGTTGATGTTAGCTGAGATAAAGAAGACTGAAAGAGGTACAAGATTGGGGAGGAGTTTGGCTTTGAAATGTTAACGTTTGAATTGCCTGTCAGGCATTCAAGAATGGACATCACGTGGGCAGTTGGTTCTTCTAGTGCAAACTCAAGGGGAAAGATTCAGGCTGAAGATAGAAAATTGTTAGTCATTGACAGATAGACTTAAAGCTATGAGACTAGATAAAACAGTTTATCTACCAAGTAGTGACAACTGTATGAACATCTTAGATAACAGAAGACAGTGAAGGATAAGGGAAAATCAATTCTACTGAAATTTTATATTCTTTTAAACTATCATTTAAAAATGCGGGCAAAGTAAAGATAATTTCTGACGTACAAAGGCAGTACTAACCACAGACTCTCACTTCAGTTGAAAAAATATTAAGGATGTTTTCTGCAAGAAGAAAAGTAAACCTATTGGAAGTTCATATAATGTATGATAATAAGTTAAAAACATTGATGAAAAAATTGCTAAATTTACTTATTATGCTCTCTGAGGTCAAACTAGATAAAATTAATAATATGCAATTGGGTTGGAGCATGTTCAGTGATTAAAGCATGTTAGATTGTTTTGTCATGTTCAAAAGATAAAAATAACTGAATAAATTAATATGCTATGGGAAAATTTATTGGCAAATATATTAAAAACTTAAGAATGTTGCTTGCTACTTTGTAAGTAGTCTTACCAAAAAATAAACCACAATATAATTTGTTATTCAGTGTAATTGGTTTCCTTTGTCATTCTATCTCTTACATTTTATATATTTAAAAGATTATTCTGAAAACAGATTTATAGGCTTCATCAGACTGCCAAAGAAGTCCATGACACAAAAAGATTATTACTCTAGATCCTGCTGTCAATATTCAGGAAATACAGAAAATAGAGGAACATATTCAGTGAACCTTGAGGACCTAGTCAGCAAATTCCCCTAGAATGGCAAACTCTACAGAACAAACAATCCAATTTCCTTTTTTTTTCCTTTTTTTTTTTTTTTTTTTTGAGACAGGGTCTTGCTCTGTCACGTAGGCTGGAGCGCAGTGGCGTGAACACGGCTCACTGCAGCCTCAACTTCCTGGTTGTCTTCCTCATGCTGTCTTCCTGCCTCAGCCTCCTGTGTAGCTGGGACCACAGGCGTGCACAATGCCCAGCTATTTTTTTTATTTTTTGTAGAGACAGGGTCTCACTTTGTTGCCTAGGCTGGTTTCGAACTCCTGGGCTCAAGCAGTCCTCCCAACTTAGGCTCCCAAAGTGCTGGGATTATAGGCATGAGCCACCATGTCTGGCCCCAGTTTCTTTAACACATAAATTACAAGGGAGTGGGGAGAGAAAGTATCCAGTAGATTAAAAGAGATGTAAGAGACAAATCACCCAATTGCAGTGTGTATGGACTATATTGAATTCTGATTCAAACAAACTGTATTTTTATTTATTTTTTTTTTAGTTTTTATTTTTGAGACGGAGTCTCGCTCTTGTCGCCCAGGCTAAAGTGCAGTGGCACGATCTCGGCTCACTGCAAACTCCACCTCCCGGGTTCACACCATTCTCCTGCCTCAGCCTCCCGAGTAGCTGGGACTACAGGCACCCACCATCACGCCCAGCTAATTTTTTTATATTTTTAGTAGAGACGGGGTTTCACCGTGTTGACCAGGATGGTCTTGAACTCCTGAGCTGAGGTGATCTGCCTGCCTCGGCCTCCCAAAGTGCTGGGATTACAGGTGGGAGCCATCGTGCCTGGCCTCAAACTATATTTTTAAAAGAGAAGAAACAATTGGGAATTTGAATGCAGACTGGATATTTGATATTAAGGAATTACTGTTTTTTACATGTGATCGTGGTGTGGTGGTTTTATTTTTTTACAAAAGAGGCTTTTCTTTTCAAAACATACTGAAATATTTACTGATAAAAACAAAAAACGCAGGGGACAAGCACTAAAATAATAGACATGCAGGCCAGGTGTGGTGGGCCACACCTGTAATCCTAGCACTTTGGGAGGCTAAGGCAGGAGGATCACTTGAGACTAGGAATTTAAGGCGCTGTCTCTACAAAATAATTTTGAAATTAGCCAGGCATGGTGGCAGGCACCTGGAGTCCTAGTGGGGAGGCTGAGGCAGGAGAATTGCATGAGTCCAGAAGTTTGAGCTTACAGTGAGCTATGATAGTACCACTGCACTCCAGCATGAGTGACAGAATGAGACCCTGTCTCAAAAAAAAAAAAAGGTAAATCTATAGTTACCAAACTTACAAATAAAAAAGAGGATATAGGAGGAGAGGAGAGAACGTAGAAAAAGTATCTGCTATACAAATGCTAAGCAAAAGAAAGCTGATATGGATGTATTTATACAAGTTCACAGTTCCTTATTTGAAATCATTGAGGCTCTATGTGTTTAAGAATATGGTTTTTTGTTTTGGTTGTTTAATTTTAGAAATGTTAGGCCAGGCACAATGGCACACGCCTGTAATCCCAGCACTCTAGGAGGCCGAGGCGGGCAGATTGCTTGAGCCCTGGAGTTCGAGACCAACCTGGGCAGCATGGAGAAATGCTGTTTCTACCAAAAATAGAAAAATTAGCCAGCGTGGTGGTGTGCGCCTGTAGTCCCAGCTACTTGGGAGGCTGAGGTGGGAGGATCACCTGAGCCCAGGACATGGAGGTTGGAGTGAGCTGAGATTGTACCACACCACTGTACTCCAGCAGCCTGGGTCACATACCAAAACCAGGTCTCAAAAAAAAAAAAAAAAGAAAAGAAATGTGATAGGCACAAATATTTTATATTACATTCTACTTCTCTCAGGGCTGTTTCAAAGTCTATAATCAGATACATTAATATTTCTTTAGTGACATGTATGACCATGCGTGTTAAGAGTATAAAGACTGTAAAATGGCTTTCCATCAGGTTTTGTTGCCATGTGAATTTTAATGCAAAAAAATTTTTTAAAGCTTTAAGTTTTCAGAATTTTAGATTTACAATGATAAAGAACAGTGGGCCTGTCTCAGACAAAGTAAGAGCCTAAAATAATTAATAGACAGATACTACATATTAACAACCTACCACAAAATATAATATCATATACTTGTGTGTACCTAACAACTCGGCCTCATGGATGTGAGTATGTTTATATCAAGACAGCAGAAACTGACAGGATTACATGAAAAGTCAGCCAGAGGAAGCAACTTTAGCAGATTTTTGTCAGAAACTGGTAAGTCTAACAAAAATAAGATACAGGAAGTAACACCTTTGGATCTCTGTATAAATCTATACATAGATGTATACAGCAAGACATAGAAAAAGATATAGAGGGAGCGAGTATGTCCTAAATTGAACAAAGAGAACATACAGTGTTTTCAATGTAGAATATTTACCAGAATTGACCACTACCAGGATATAAGGGAAGTGATTTACAAAGTTTTGTTATCATGCATTATATGTTCTCTGATCACAGTGCAATTAAGTTAAAAGAAATAAAATACACATGCCCAGGAAAAAGGAGAGAAAACACAAATTTTGAAAATCTTGAAGGCATTCTTAAATCACCCATGGTTTAAAGAGAAAAATCACAAAACTTTAGACTATGGTGAGAACACTTCATTTCAAAAGTCCTGAAATGAAGCTTAGATATATTTAGAGATGAATTTATAGAAAAATGCATTTATTAAAATAAATGGCACAGTGACTCACATTTGTAATCCCAGCTACTTGGGAGGCTGAAGCCGGAAGATTGCTTGAGCCCAGGAGTTTGAGTCTAGACAGGACAGCCATAGCGAGAGCTTGTCTTTTAAAAAAAAAAAAAAAAAAAAAAAAGACTGAAAAGAAATGAGTTAAATATTCAACATGAGTTAGAAAACGTAATAAACCAATTAACTAAAATAATATAAATATGGAAATAATAACATAAGAAATTAAACAGTCTCAAGAAAACAGTATTTACTTAAAAAATAAAAAGACCAAACTCTAGCAGCAAGACTTATCAGAAAAAAAGAGAAATGACAGAAAAAAAGAAATGTTAGTGATGAAAAAGCAGATATAAGATAAAGATTTTTAAAACTAAAGACATAGTTATTAATACTATAAAAACTCTAGATCAATAAATTTGAAAGCTTAGGTATAATGTAAGATTTTAGAAAATGATGAAATTTAAAAACTGATTGAATAAATGGGTACAGGATAGACTCTTTATAAATGATATTAGGAAACTGTCCATGTGGGAAAAAAATACCTTTCAATGTACAAAAAAAAAAATTTCCTATACGGTTTAAAAATCTAAGTATGAAAAGTGAAACTTTTTACTAAAAAAAAAAAATTGATAGTCATACATTGCTTAATGACAGGAATATGCTCTGAGAAATGTGTTGTTAGGGGATTTCACCATTGTGGGAACATCATAGAGTGTACTTACACAAACCTAGGTGATATAGCCTACTATACAGTCACCTATGCTATATTGTATAGACTCCTAGTCTACAGAACTGTATAACAAGTGTACAGAACTGTATAACATGTTACTGTACTGAATACTGTAGACAGTTGTAACATAATGGTAAGTATTTGTATATCTAAGCATAAAAAAGGTACAGTAAAAATGTGGTATTGTAATCTAATGAGACCACCACTGGGGTCTGTTGTTAACCAAAAACATCTTTATGTGGTACTTGACTGTAATTGATTGATGTAATTACAATCTCAGGTTTGGGAAGGATTTCTTAAATAAAACAGAGTACAAACCATTAAGAAAACAGTTGATAAAGTTGCCCATCTTATAATTAAAAGTTTTTCTTCAAATGATAAAAGATAAGCTACAGACTAAAAGCAGATACTTGCCATGCATATAACTCATAGAGGATGAGTTTATAGAATTACTTTTTCCATAAATTTCTACAGATTAATTTCTTATTTATTTATTTATTTGTTTATTGTGAGACAGGGTCTCATTCTTGCCCCAGCTGGAATGCAGGTAGGATGATCATTGCTCACTGTAACCTCATTGCCTGGGCTCAAGCAGTCCTCCTACCTCAGCTTCTCCAGTAGCTAGGACTACAGGCGAGCACCACCACTACGCTTGGCTAACTTTTTATTTGTTTCGTAGAGATGGGGTCTCGCAGTATTGCCTGGCTGGTTTCAAACTCCTGAACTCAAGTGATCCTCTAGCCTTGGACTCCCAAAATGTTAAGATTATAGGCACAAGCCACCACGCCATTCCTACACATCAGTTTTTTTAAAAAGAAAACCTATTGGGGGAAAAAAATGAGCAAACTTGAACAGCCAATTCACAAAATATCTCATAAACATATGAAAGTATGTTCAATCTTATTAAATATTATTCTATTAGTTGATATAGTCCATATTTTATAGTGTATTAGTCAACTTGTGCATTGGCAACAAATAGCCACAGAACCTCAGTGCTGTTCTTATGAAGGAAAGTGAAGGCTCACGGAAGAACAACCAAATAATATAAGCCTGGTTAAAGTTTCTACTGAGAAGTGATATACACCATCTCTACTCACATTCCATTGGCCAAAGCAAGTCATGTGGTCATGCCTTGAAGTCAGTAGGGCAGGATAGCATATCTCCATGAAAAGTGTGGAGGGAATAATTGGAAACAGATCATAGGCTCTGTCCCCATTAATAACCCCAAAATCTTAATGGCATAAAACAATAAGGCCATGCTAAATGATCATTTGGGGCTCTGTTGGGGATCTGTACCATGTCACTGTGATCCATAAGCCAGGACCTAGGCCGACAGAGTAGCCACTGTAATATTGGCATTCTCAGTAGCTGAGGGAGAAAGAAAGAACATGGTGAAGCATACACTAACTCTATAAAAGCTTTCCTGTAAAAGGGTCACATGGGACTTATGTTACATTGGCCAAAGCAAGTCATATTGCCCAAGCCTGAGTCTGGCAAAACAGTGATGTATCACCTTGTAAGGAGGGGCAGGATTTTAGTGAATAGTAATACAGTCTATCACAATAACATAGTCTACTACCATAATAAATATAACAAAATAATGTTTCATACCTATTAGATTGGCATAAGTTTAAAAGCATGACAAAACCAAACATTGGTAAGATTCTGGGGATATAGGTATTATGATCTACTGGGAGAATTCTAATAGTTATAACCACTGTGAAAAGCAGATTGACACATCTGCATAAAACTGAAAATGTGTGCATCCATATGACCCCATATTTCTGCCCTTGCTAGAATTTTTCACATGTGTACAAGGAGACATAAGAATATTGTAGCATTTTTAATTGCAAAGAAAGTTTTTTTAAAAGAAGCAACATAAATGTTTACAGGAAAATGGATAAATACATATTTATACATCCATCTAAATGAAAAATTTAGAGCTATTCTGACTAATGTAAATAAATATAAAAAACATACATACTTTTTTTTTTTTAAGTTGTAGATACATTAAGTATGATACCATTTATGTAAAATTTTAAAACTTACAAAGCAATGCTGTATGTTGATTTGGGATACATATATAATGAAAGTAATATTTTAGGAGAGTATGGGTAATATAGTATTTTATAAAAATATACGTGGAAATGACACATAAACTCAGATTAATTATAAGAAGTTAGAGATTTAGACAACATTAAAGAATACCTTGAACTCCCTCCCTTTTTTTTTTTCTTTAAAAAAAAAAAATCTCAGCTAGGCATGGTGTCTCATGCTAGTAGTCCCAACACTTTGGGAGGCCAGGGTAGGAAGATTGCTTGAGCCCAGGAGTTTGAGACCAGCCTGGGCAACATAGTGAGACCCTATTTCTATAAAAAACAGAAAAGTTGGCCAGGCATGGTGGCTCATGCCTGTAATCCCAGTACTTTGTGAGGCCAAGGCAAGTGGATTGCTTGCACTCAGAGGTTTGAGACCAGCCTGGGCAACATGGCAAAACCCCATCTGTACAAAAAAAAAAAAAACCAAAAAATTAGCCAGGCATGGTGGTGTGCATCTGTAGTCCCAGCTACCTGGGGCTCTAAGGCAGGAGGATCCCCTGAGCCCTGGAGTTTGAGGTTGCAGTGAGCTGTGATCGCACTACTGCACTCAGCCTGAGTGACAAAGTGAGACCCTGTCTCAAAAAAAAAAAAGAAAAAAAATTGGCATTGTGGCACATGCCTGTAGTCCCAGCTACTTGGGAGGCTGAGGTGAGAGAATCGCTTGAGCCCAGGAGGTCAAGGCTGCAGTGAGCTGTGATCGCACCACTGCAGCACTCCAACCTGGGTGACAGCAAGACACTGTCTCAAAAAAAAAAAAAATGGGGTGGGGGAAGATAAAATATTGGCATATGATAGATATGGGTGTTGAAAAATGGATATTTGTGTTATTTGTACATTTGAAAAAATAGATATTTTATGAGTGACAGGAATTAACTGGAATACCCAGGTACCAATAGCAGCATGCTCTATATCTTGAAGGATTGAAACAGCTTGACAGATTTGTTTTCATTGCAGAGCCATTCTGTGCCAGGAAAGTTAAGTTAGTAGATGTGCTTCATGGGTAGTCAGAAATCATATTATGAAGGCACATGTGTGCCACTATGATAAATGTCGTGTTCTGTTACTTTCTGTATGTGGACATCTTTTTTGAGAAGCTTGTGTGTGTTGACTAAGTTAACTAAGGGCGTTTTCAGAATTCTTGTCTTCCTGCATAGAGGATTCTGACTTCTTCAGCTCAAATTCCCCTTTCTCTTCAATGGTAATTAGACTAAAATATTAGAAGAATCCATTCTGTTCTTACTTTCTTCTTAACAGAAACAATTAGTTGCTCAAAAAATTCACATAGAAGAGAATGAGGACAGAGACACAGGACTGGAACAGAGACATAATAAAGAAGACCCAGACTGCATCAAAGCCAAGGTGCCCTTAGGGGACCTGGATCTGTATGATGGCACATACATAACTTTGGAGAGCAAAGACATCAGGTAAAGAAGTTCTCTTTCCAAAAATAAAATTGCTTTTTCAAACATTCTTTTCTCAAATTAGTAAGAAATTATTTCTGTAATAAGAGTAAGCTTCAATCACAGATGAGTTTTAGAATTTGAAAGTTCAAAATACATACTACATGTAGAATTCTTATAAATTAATTTAAAATATTTAACACCACAGTAGAAAATGGAACAACTTGGCTGAGCGTGGTACCTCACACCTGTAATCCCAGTACTTTGTGAGGCCAAGGTGGGAGGATTGCCAACAGCCAGGAGTTTGAGACCAGGCTAGGCAATATAGCGAGACCCTGTCTCTACCAAAAAAAATATAAAAATTAGCCAGGCATGGTGGTGTGCACTTGTAGTTGTAGCTACTCAAGAGGCTAAACTGAGAGGATCACTTGACCCAAGAATTCAAGGTTACAGTGAGCTATGATGGTGCCACTCTACCAAAGCCCAGACTCTAGGCTGGGTGACAGAGTGAGACCCTGTCTCTTAAAAAAAAAGAAAAAGAAAAAGAAAATTGAACAATTTGTAGTTTAAAAAAAATTAACAAAACATTACTTATGGCCAATAAACATGGAAAAAAATTTCTCAGAAATGATCAAATAAGTATAAGTTGCAATATTTAGATAGTTTTCATCTACCAAAATGGAAAGCATATCAAAAAAATAGTAACTTGTAAAAATGTAGAGAGACTGTCAGTGGAAGTATAAATTGGTTTAACGTTTCTAGAAACAATTGAGCAGTTATGTTAGTTATTAAAAAGTCTGTGATCTTTATTCTGTGATCTATCTACTATTTTCTATGTGATTGTTGACTTTAATTTGAACTCCCAAAATGTTTGACTTTTCGTGGCAGGTATATGAAAAGGTATGAATATTGACTAATAATTGGTTGTAAAGTTGAGATGCTATGAGAATATGAGAAAAAGTTGACATTTCTTAAAGTACTATTGACTGAGCGCAGTGGTTTACACCTGTAATCCCAGCACTTTGGGAGGCCAAGATGGGAGGATCACTTGAGGCCAGGAGTTCAGGACCACCCTGGGCAACATAGTGAGACCTGTCTACAAAAAATAAAAAAATATATAGCTGGTTGTGGTGGTGCATGCCTGTTATCCCAGCTATTTGGAAGGCTGAGGTGAGAGGATCGCGTGAGACCAGGAGATCAAGGCTGCAGCGAGCTGTGATCATGCCACTGCACTCCAGCCTGGGCAACAGAATGAGACCCTTTCTCTAAATAAATAAATAAAGTATTGTTTATCTCACCTTTTATTCACTCATTGCTTCTTTTTGATTTTAGTCCTGAAGATTATATAGACACAGAATCTCCTGTCCCTCCAGACCCTCAGCAACCTGATTGTACTAAAATTCTAGAACTTCCATATAGTATACATGCTTTTCAGCACTTGAGAGTAAGTAGAGAACTTTAGGATTTTTTTTTTTTTTTTTTTTTTTTTGCATTCTTCTTTCTGTTGATCTCTCACTTATAAAGACTATTTCTCTTTCTTCTCTTCTTCCAAACAGCTCTGTAATTTTACAGGCATCTCTTATTTCTTAAAACTCTAAAATATTAGTATTTCAAAATAAATACTGTAAGATACCGAATTATTTGTCATCTTTTATATCCTTTGATATGTCTTTTGAATCATTTTCTTCTCTTCAGGGTGTACAAGAGAGAGTTAATCTTTCTGCACCTCTACTACCTAAAGAAGACCCAATCTTCACATATTTATCTAAACGATTAGGAAGGAGTATAGATGACATAGGCCACCTCATTCATGAAGGCCTACAGAAGGTAAGTCAGCAGTCACTTTAAGAGCCAGCAGGCTCTGTGTAAACAGAAGGTATTTTTCTCTTGGAAAATACCTGAGTAACTTGTTTTAGTCTAGAAGACAATTTGAAATTACACTTACATTGATGCAAATTGCATAGTTCAGTGCTGGGGAGAAATATGGATAGACTAGTCTTCTTTCCCAGGAAGAGATGCTGGAAAGTTTTATCTAAACTAATTGATGAAAAACGAAATACAAACTGACATTAGCAACAGGGTTTATAGGCTGGATTATATACATTGTGTGTGTAAGAAAGTTAATGTTTTAGTGTCTTTAATATTATCTACACACAATACATATATTACTACTGTTTTCTGAGACAGAAAAAGAATCACCACCAGCAATAAAATCTTCTGTAACTTTCTTTTAAGGGAACATCTACTTAAAAAAAAAAATGAAATAGGGATTTATGTAACAGGACCCAAGAATTTAAATGTGTCATTCAGGATTAACGTGGGCATTTAGAAAATGTTTTTGTTCTTCTTTGTGCCTAAGGAGTATCATAGGAGGCAATGCAGTTTAGTTTCTAAGCAGTATTGTAGTGGTATAAAATAAGATGTATAATTGCCACCTTTGTATACAGTTTATTCAAATACATAACTCTGTATATTGAGAGGAATTTTCAGATAAAAGTACAATAATAACGACTTTCAAATGCTTTACATGGTTATTTTTGTAGCTGTGTTACCATCTTCATCTTATTTTTCCGAAGGTAATATAAAACTTTTACGTTCCCAGAACTTGATGAGTAATAAGAGAAAACTGGCCCAGGATTTTACAGTATCCTTCAGAGAATGGTTAGTTGAGAGTAGACCATAGTGGTAAGTGTTCTATAGAAAATTAAAACAGAAAGTAACTGGGTGGCTACTTTAGATCTAGCAGTTGGGGTTATCTCTCCGGAAAGGTGAAATTTAAGCTGACACCTGAATCATAAGAAGAAACCAAAATTCAAAGACCTTGGAAGAGCATGCTAGGCCACAGCAAAGGCTCTAAATCCTGATTGAGGTTAGATGGTTGTATTTGTCTGCTCTGGCTTCCATAACAAAGTACCACTTTGGACCGTTTCTGCTCAAAACACTTCTGACACCAAACATATGGAGTTTTTTCTCACACTACTAATTCTCCAGTTCTCCTGACACCAACTAGGTGTTCTCCAACTCAGTACAATTCTGACACTAACTACCTGGAGTTATCACAGACCCCACAGGTCAAGGACTCAGTCCCACAAGGCTACCTGCACTTCAGATGCCAGTCGCATGTCAAGGCCACCAGACAAATCAGCTATAAAGTCAAGAGTGTTCCCACAACTGCCTCCCCAAGTTAGAACAGCTCACAGAAGTCAGGAAAGTGCTTTACCAACTATTATTGGTTTATTGTAAAGGATGCAATTCAGGAACAGCCAAAGCCATAAGCCAGGGAATAGGGGGAAGGGATGCACAGAGCTTCCATGTCCTCTCCAGAACACCACCCTCCTAGAATCTCAATGTGTTCACCAACCCAGAAGCTCTCAAAACTCTGTTGTTTAAGAGTTTCTATGGAGGTTTCACTATGTAAGCATGAATGACTAAAGTATTGGCCATGAGTGATGAACTCAATCTCTACTTTCTCTCCCATCCCCGAAGGACAAGGGGAGAATGGGATTCTGAAAGATTTAACCCTCTAATCATGCCTTGGTTTTTCTGGGACCAGCATCTGTCCTGAAGCTATCTGGGGGCCACCTGCCTCCAGTCATCCATTAGCATATGAAAGACACACATTACTGCTGTGATTCTTCAAGTTTTAGGTTTGTGTGTCAGGAACTGGGGACAAAGACCAAATATATTTGTTCACACCACATACTAGGTGGCCTAACAAATTTATTTCTCATAGTCTGGAGGCTGGGAAGTCTAAGATCAAGGTGCCAGTGATTTGGTTCCTGGTGAGGGCTCTCTTCTTGCCTTGCATATGGCCACCTTCTCTTTGTGTCCTCACATGGCCTCATCTGTGTGCATGCTTGAAGACAGAGAGAGAGAGATCTGTCTTCCATTTCTTATAAGGACTCTTATAGGAAGAAACCAAATTTGGGCCCCAACCCTTATGACCTCATTTAGCCTTTATCCACTCCTCATAGGTCTGATAACACTTGAACATATGAACTTTGAGGAGACATAGATAGACATTCAGTCCATAACAGGTGGCGTGCAGCCAAATTCAGGCCAATATTGCTGGAGCCTGGTGAGCAAGAGGAAGGATGATAAGGAATGAAGCCAGAGAATTAGGCCAGTGCCAGATTATGTAAGGGTCTGAAATCCAGGGTAAGGATTTTGGATCTTATTCTAAGTGTGCTGAGAAGTCAGAGCAGAGAAGCAATGTATTGCAATTAATGGTTTAAAAGATCACTTTGATTGCTATATGAAGAAGTTATTGAAAGGACCACAACTGGAAATAGACCTGTTAGAAAGCTGTTGCAATAGTTCAAGAGAGAGATGAAGGTGGTTTGGACTAGCAGTTGTTAGTAGTGGAAACGAGAGGACTTGAACTATTTAGGAGATATTTAGGAGTTTAGAAGCTGATGAGTTAGATATGGGGATTGAGGGCAAAAGAGGAATCAAGGAAAACTCTTAAATTTTTGACTTGAACAACTTGAAGGAGGAGAGTGTTGGGGTGGGAGAAGAGAAAATAAGAGTTCTATTTGGGCCATGTTAAATTTGAAACACCTATATGAGTTTGGAATTTCAGGGAAAGTTAGAGTTGGGCACATAGAGAGTAATTATTAAATAATGAATATCTGAAGCCAGGGAACTGGATGAAGTCATCTCGGGAAGAGTAAAGTTTGAGAAGAAGCCAGTTGACTCCTGGGTGCGTCCCACATGTATTTATCAAGCAGAGGGGGAAAGCCAGCAAAAAAGACCAGAAAGGGTATCCTGCAGAATGCGATGTCCTAAGAGCCAATGGCAGAAAGTGGTCAAAGGAAGGAGGGAGTAATTCACAGTAACATTAGAACATTTATAGATTTGGGGGAGATTTTATGAGAATTACAGAAAGATATTTCTTTAAATATGTATTTTTATCTTACCGCCAGTATGCTATGATATATATTTAACTTATACTCTTTTCAGTAGTTCATGTAGAACTTTTAATTGAACTTTTGTCCCAGTTTACACTCTGACATGAAAATAAAAGAAGAAAATCAAAATCAAAGCATTGGTTGATTTGAAAAACAACTTTCTCAAAAGGCCATGAAAAAGAAAACTGAAACCTCGGCCACAAGTCAGTTGTGAAGAATGTATTGTCCTTTAACCAACTTCAAGTAGTAGAAGTTCATAGTCGATCTGCTAATAGTGCAAAAATCTGAAATTGCATCACTCAAAAATCACATACTTTTCTTGAAGATAGAATGCTTAAGGATGAATAATGCAGGATTGTACTTATTGTAGTCTTCAAAAACTACATTTAACTAAATTTAAA
Source organism: Theropithecus gelada (assembly GCF_003255815.1). Classification (NCBI taxonomy): domain Eukaryota; kingdom Metazoa; phylum Chordata; class Mammalia; order Primates; family Cercopithecidae; genus Theropithecus; species Theropithecus gelada. Next base: position 22,194,540 of record NC_037682.1, on the reverse strand, counting down.
CTTTTTAACTACATTAAAATAGCTCTTTTAAAAATAATTGGGCCCTTGCGAAAGATTCATACTATAAAAATCTATAAAAGAAAGTAAAGTGAATAATTTCAAAACTGGTTTGTAATATATTCTTTTGGAGTTTGATTTTTACACAGCTTTATAGTTAAAACGTAATTATTCCCCATAGTATACATTTTTAATAATAGAATTGTGGGAGTCAAAGGGCAAATGTAATATACATTAATATGTATGTTAATGTAATATACATTACATTTTTAAAGCTTTTTACATGCATGTCAAGTTGTCCCCCAGAAATGCTGTAGTAACTTAGCATTTCTATAGTTTAATATCTAAAGTTAATAATATTCAGTAAGTATTGGCATTCTTTTTAGTCTTTGCCACTTCGTAAAAGGAAAACCTGTATCTTTTAAATTTCTATTTGTTTGTGAAGTTACACATTTTACATACTTCTTAGCTGTTTGTTCATGTTTTTGGCCCTTTTTCCTCTTTTTTTTTTTTTTTTTTTTGTCTTTATGTTTGGAGTAAGCCTGTTTAGGTTTGTGCCTTCACTCAGATATTACATAAATAGAAAAATTTGTACAATGTTAATTTCAGGAATTTCACGTTAGAGCTATTTCTAAGTAGATGAGGTCTTCTGACTTAACTTCGGAAGTCCTGAAATAGAGCTCAACAAGTTGTGGTCAATTGGTGGGATTTTCAGCTTTATTTCCCTCTTGGAATAAGCTGGAGTCGGATGGTCTCTATATGAAGACCACACACTAATGCACATGCTCAGTTGATGATTAGAATACCCTTTTGACAGGTATAGTTTCTTTGCACTGTGTCCTCTTCTTTATCATTGCTTATCATTAGTCTGGCTCTTCATCTTGAATTTCAGAAGAGCCAGAATATTAAAAGTGCTCCTTTTGACTATTCTAAATTAAACTGTCTTGAGTCCTGTTTGTAATTTCACTTTTTTAATCTCTAGAACTCTTCCTCATGGGTACTGTATAACATGGCTTCATTTTACTGGAGAATTAAGAATGAGCCATATCAGGTAGTAGAATGTGCCATGCGAGCACTTCACTTCTCTTCCAGGTAAGATTCCTCCTCTTCTGGACTTGATTTTCCACATTCCTCAGGACTGTTATAGAAACAATACATAAGAAAGCAATAAGAAGCAGCATTGCATTATCTACTTTTCTCCATCCCTCTTCAAAGAAATAAGTCCCACAACAACAAAAAAAATCACAGATGTCAAAAAGTTCAAAGTGATAATTGTGTAGTATACTTTCCATTTCCATTAAGGAAAAAATATGTTATGTAGATGCCCTATGATTCACATAGGACTTGAATGCAATTATCGTAAACTAAGTTTAACTTTTCTTAAAGCAAATTTAAGTCCTAAATAAATTGTAAAATCATATAGTGTCTGCAAGACAAAATTTGTAGCTATCAGGTTAAGAACCATCAATAATTTAAAAATGAAACACTATGATTATCTTATTTGCTCCACCTATATCTTAGTTTCCTAAGCACAAGTAACTTTGAATGTCATTTTTCCTTGTCAAGTGGTTCTACATAATCGTGGAATGTGTGCTGCTTTCCTTAGGCACAATAAAGACATTGCCCTGGTCAACCTGGCAAACGTTCTACACAGAGCACACTTCTCTGCTGATGCTGCTGTCGTGGTCCATGCAGCTCTGGATGACAGTGACTTCTTCACCAGCTATTACACTTTGGGGAATATATATGCAGTAAGTACAACTGTTTGTTTCATGAGTCACGCTAGTAGTTGCCACTTTCTTTTTTTTTTTTTCCCCCCACTCAGTAGAATGTTACTTTTTTCCATTTATTTTTTGGTCTGAACAATGGAAATGAAATTAGGAGGAAGAAAAATCCTCAACACAATAATGTAATTGTTCTAGCCTCTTGCCGAAAAAAAAAAATAATAATTAAATTGGAATTTTAAACTTCTACAGGGTACACCCTTTAAGGTTAGCAATACCTTCCAACTAAACCATCCTATAGTATGCCTTAATATTGTAGGGATCTGGTCACTGATCAAAATAATGGTCACTGTAGAGTAAGATGTAGGTGTGATCTCATAAATCATTAGAGGATTTGGACAGATGCAACCAGGCGATGGCTCACATTTTTTCCCCTTGTGTGTGTGTGTGTGTTTTTGTCTCTTCAGATGCTTGGGGAATATAACCACTCAGTGCTCTGTTATGACCACGCTTTGCAGGCCAAACCTGGGTTTGAGCAAGCTATAAAGAGGAAGCATGCTGTCCTATGTCAGCAAAAACTGGAGCAGAAATTGGAGGCTCAACATAGGTAATTGAGAGGAAAAATTTCACTGAAGCACTAGCACTATAGAACCTTAGGTTAAATCTGTGTAGGGGATATCAGTGTTAATTTGGTAATTGGAATTAAGAAAGAAACCTCTTCAGTACTGCAGGTCCTATGCTTTTTCTGTTATCCTGGTGGTTTAGCACAATTCAGTGGTTGTGTAGAGGAATATCTTTAATTGTGTGGATTCCTGCAACTAGAGACTATTTGTAGTAAAAGCTGTCATTTAAATCTTTATTGACCATTGATTACTTTTATGAAGTCAGTTGGGATGGGGAGACTGGGATACTTAGTAACTTTGTTGACTACATTTTTATTTCCATAGAATATACTAAGTTTCAGTAAAATCACTTACATGTGCAATAGTTGATATTTCTCCTCTTGGAGAGAGGTGGTGGCTTCTAGGGTTGGGCTCTTGTTAAGGTAGTTAAATGGGATCAAGAGACATTATTTGGCCCACGTGTTAATCATGATTGTGTGTTAGGTTGTACAGTAATGGAATTCTATTGTATTTGATCCTTGAGGTATAATAAATTAAAAAACATTTCCTTCAGTCAATAGGGCTAGTTAAGAAACTTTGTTAACTCAGAAGTGAATTTTTCATATCTCAGAATTAGCTGTAATAGTTGAGTTTACTTTGGTTAGTAGAGAATTAAATAGAGATTTAGAATTCATTAAGCTTTTGTATTTGCTTATTTTCCAATCTGTTTAAGGCATAACATGGTAGGAAGTAAAAAGGATGACAGCTTGCTTATTCATAACTGGTTTCTGTTATACCTGGCTGAGCTTTTCCAGTATCATGCTCTTAACTGAGCTGGCTCTATCTTTACACAATCTGTGTAGCTCCTAAAATCTCTATATGTTACAGTGTGTAATAGGCAGTATGGGTTTTGTGATTAAATGTAATCAGGCAGCTGATTTACTGAAATCAGGTGGTGAAGCATATTCCTTTCTAAGTATAGTTTCTGTAGTTCTTCCTGGCCTGTAACCAATAAGTTAGAGTATGAAAGCAAAGTACTGTGGCCCCTAACTCTTAACTTTGTCTTTAAGCAGAATCTAGGGAAAAAGTGAAAAGGAGGAAAGGATTCTAGAAAGACTTTGAATGTTGATGGAACTAATGCAGATTTTGTAGAGAGTAATAGAGTTGTTAAATACGTAAACTTGTATATTGTCATGTATTTTTTTATGGCACCTGAAAAATGCAACATACCATTTGATGTCATGATAGTTGTATTGCCAGGTGTCATGGCCGATGCCTGTAATCCCAGTTATTCTGGAGACTGAGGCAGGGTGGAGGGGAGGAATCACTTGAGGCCAGGAGTTCAAATCTATCCTAGGTAACATAGCAAGACCCAGTTTCTAAAACTAAATTAGCCAGGCATGGTGGCATGTCCCTGTAGTCCCAGCTACTCCTCAGGAGGCTGAGGCAAGAGGACCCCTTAAGCCCAGGAGTTGAGCCCAAGAGTACAAGGCTGCAGTGAGCTACCATCAGGCCTCCGCATCCAGCCTCGGCAACAGAGCGAGACCCCATTTCTTTTTTTAAAAGTGATATTTAAAGGAAGAATTTCACGTTTATCTTTTTGCCCTGTTATTATTGAACTGGTGGTACAGGGTTGTATGTTAAATAAAAGGAAAACACGCAGTAATTGTTGCTGAGAACCAGAAAAATCTATGCATTTAAGTGGGTTTAAAATTTTATGATTTTATAGCTCTAACTTTTTCCTGGTATTAAAAAATGTTAAGATCTCTCCAGCGAACACTGAATGAGTTAAAAGAGTATCAAAAGCAGCATGACCACTACCTGAGACAGCAGGAAATCCTAGAAAAACATAAACTGATTCAGGAGGAGCAAATCTTAAGAAATATCATTCATGAGACTCAGATGGCAAAAGAGGCACAGTTAGGTAAGTAGTGACTCCAAGTAATTGAAGACAGGTTAGGAAATTTGCTTCTTGCATGCTTTACTATCATAGCTTTCTTGTAGCCTTAAAGCAATGTGAAGTTGTGTTTATGACTTCCCTACATCTTGAAAGCATGATTCATCACTGTGGGTATACCAGGAGGCTTGGGGAGCTGGTGTGGTCCGCCTTGCTTTTTTCAAATTTACATTTTGAAATAAAAAATAAGTCTTGTAGATCCTAGAAATCTTAAGTTATTTGCCTTCTGTGCTCAACATCAGTTTATTTGTTTTTTTTTTCCGACTTTAATATGCATATCAGTTTCCTGGAGATCTTGTTGAAATGCAGATTATGATTCAGTAGGTCTGAGTTGAGGTCTGAGAGCCTGCCTTCCTAATAAGCTCCCAGGTGATGCCTGTTGCCGCGGGTCTAAAAACTCTGCACTGTGGTGTAACAAGGCCTTACACTAAGGGAATATAAGCCAGACCCACCTAGAAACAACCCATCCATACTCCTTTTTTTCTTGCTCTCTTAAAAGCAACATTTTACAAGTGAAATTTTAGACTGGAATTTTAAACCTGGATCGATGGATTAGTTTCAGGGGGTTCTGAAATCCTCTCGAAAATTATATGTAGAATTGTGTATGTGTCCAATTGTATTTTTCTGGGAAGAGGGTATATAGCTTTTATTAAAATCTCTTAAGCATCTGTGATCCGTAAAAATAGAACCACTGGTTTATAGGAACTTGGATTGGCATGAGAGCAATGATTTGGTTATATCTAGAATGTTTTGTTTCTAATTACGAGGGAGCAGATCTGACAACTGAACACCAGAGAATAAATTAATAGAATCTCTTAATTATACCTTTCTCCCTTGATAAGTATGTTCGTCAAGAAAGCTTCTTAACCTTTGACGCTTAGCTGTGACCATTTATAGTTTATTTTACAATTCTCTTAACACATTTTCTTTGCTATTATGAGAGTAAAGAGTATGCTTATCTTTGAAATTACTTACTGCCCAGTCTACTGAAACGCAACCAGAGCTCTTACATATGCATTTGAAACAAAATTATGAAGTATATAAAGCAAATTCTCTCCAGAAAGATAGCCAAAGTCTCTTAAAACAATGTAATCAATAGATTTTACAATCATAGACTATAATTGCTGAAAGATACCTCAGTAATCATCTAGTGGAGTCCCTTTGTTTTTATAGGCGGAAAAACTGGGACTTCTTAAAATGATTTAATTTGATTAACCATTAATGAATACTTCTCTATATAAGTACATCCTATATAAGTAGCCTGCTGGGCTCTTGAGGGATACAGGGTTGATACTAAATGACTTAGTCTAAGAAAATCACATTGGCATTGTTGACCTTGCTCATCATTTGTGTAATTTTCTTTCTTATTCCAGGAAATCATCAGATATGCCGACTGGTAAACCAGCAGCATAGTTTACATTGCCAGTGGGACCAGCCTGTACGCTATCATCGTGGAGATATCTTTGAAAATGTGGACTATGTTCAGGTCTTTTTCTTGGTCCAATCTAGTTCTTATAAACTTTTGCTTTATAAAGATTTTTAAAAACTTTTGTTTTTTCCCATGATTCTTTATATGTTTGATCTCTAAAATTTGTGGTTATCATTTAGATCTTTAAGATTTTGAGGCTGGGCACAGTGGCTTATGCCTGTAATCCCAACCCTTAGGGAGGCAGAGGCAGAAGGATCACTTGAGTCTAGGAGTTCAAGACCAGCCTGGGTAACATGGTGAAACCCCATCTCTACAAAAACATATATAAATTGGCCAGGCATGGTGGCTTGCACCTGTAGTCCCAGATACTCAGGAGGCTGAGGCGGGAGAATCACCTGAGCTCTGGAGGTCAAGGCTGTAGTGAGCCCAGATCATGCCATTGCACTCCAGCCTGGGCAACAGAGCAAGACTGTCTCAAAAAAAGAGAGGGAGAGAGATTTTGATGATCTGTTTTGTTTACGAAGTCAGATTTTATAGGGAGTACTCAGTAACTCCATGGATGCTTTCTCTTTCTCCAAGTACCATCTACATATTTATATGCACATGCATTTGATTCTTTTCTCATTTACCATGGGAGCTAGAATTGGGCTATTATTACTATTGATCTCAAAGCTTTCATCTCCCCACTTTACCTGTTAGAGTAAGACCTATTTAAAATTTGAGAGCAACCATGCTATTCGTTTCCTGAAATAATCAGTCCAATTATATTGCCTCAACCAGTACCACCAACAAAATACTCATTATCGACAGAAAATCTTTTTTTTTTTTTTGAGATGGAATTTTGCTCTTTTTGCCCAGTTCGTAGTGCAGTTGCCTGATCTCGGCTCACCACAACCTCCACCTCCCAGTTTAAGCGAGTCTCCTGCCTCAGCCTCCCAAGTAGCTGGGATTACAGGCATGTGCCACTATGCCTAGCTAATTTTGTACTTTTTAGTAGAGACAGGGTTTCTCCATGTTGGCCAGGCTGGTCTTGAACTCCCGACCTCAGGTGATCTGCCCGCCTCGGCCTCCCAAAGTGCTGGGATTACAAGCGTGCACCACCGCGCCTGGCCCAGAAAATCTTTATTAAGCACACTGCTAGGTGTGCACTTTCTCTCACTTTGTCTCTATATACACACATATGTGTACACACACATACACACGTGTACAATCCTAATCTATCTAGTTGGGAAGAACTAACACGAAAATATAATGATACCAAATAGTATATAATTGATGTTGAGTAAGTGGTACAGACAGCAAGTACAGCCAGAATTCTGAGTATCAAAAAAAAGGATTCAAACACTGAAACTTTTTGAGCACTGACATGATGCTCAAAAGAAATGTTCATTGGAACATTTTGGATTTCACATTTTTGTTGGGATGCTTAACAGGTAAGTGTAATAAAATATTCCAAAATCCAAAAAAATCTCAAATCTAAAATACTCCTGGTCAGGCATTTCAGAAAACTGATACTCAACCTATATTAGAAATAAAACAACATTTATTCTGTCTTAGAGAAAACTCATCATGTCTCTAATTGTAGATATACAAATTTTCAGCAATAACTAATTAAGATAACTAAGAGATTAGGAGACCATCTATAGCAGGACAAACCACAAAAACTTGGAACTCTTTAATCTGGAAAAATCCAGACTGCATTGGGAAAAAATAAGAGACAAAAATTAAGAAGCCATTTGAAAGGGGAAATAGTGATAGGGACCAAAAGCTTCCTATGAGTATTGTAAACCAGCTCCCAGCAATATCTTGTGTTTGGTTTCCAAGGGAAAGAATAAAGGAAGACCAGATTCACACCCTCGGGCATTATAGCTCCCTGTCTTAAAACCAAGCATTTTAAAGGGAAAAACAGGGATGTTTAAAAATGAAGTAGATTGAAACCCAGGTGTACCTTTTGGACTTTTTGATGGTCTCAAGACCATTTGAAGGAGTGTAGCTTCCAATAGACTATACTCATAAAATTGTATCACCACTATACAGTGAAAGAATCCATTCCTATTCATAAAGACCTAGAGCTACAAATTCATCATATTCATTCCTTTTTCTTATGTCTTTCCTACCCCATCCCATCCCCAGTCCCATTCTCATTATCTAGCAAGGTTTCAGAAATACACAAGCATCTTGTAAGTATATCTAACATTGTTCCACCTTGCTTTGAAAGAAGGCTGTATATGTTTGTGTTCTCCCATCTTCTAAGTTACCCTTTCACCCCTAAAACTTTCATTTGTAATTGATTGAATGCAGTCTGTAATCCTTAAGTGATAGTGATAGAACCCTTAAGAACACTTTCCTAAGTTCCCTCACTTCTACCCACACACAGCACACTAATTTTAGAGTGGTGAGCATTTTAGTGTAGGAAGAAAAGGGGAATAATGAACCAGATTTCTAAATTAGCTAATTATTAACCTAAAGAGACTAAATCATAAAAATGAAGCAGAGGGACAGGAAAATGGCCTATGCCATTTTTCTCATACTCCAATGGCAAAGTTATTGAAAGTTGCTAACTATGTATTATTCATGAAAGAATATCATTGGGGCATAGCTCTTAAAATTAAAAGATCCAATTGCTTTATTACTGAGCTACTTTCTGATTTTCTACTAATTTTGAATATTCACTCGCTTTTTTGGTGTGAGTTAAATTATAGTCACAACTCCTTTTCCACTTTCAATTTGATTGAACTTTTTGTTTCATTTTCTAGTTTGGTGAGGATTCATCAACTTCCAGTATGATGTCTGTGAACTTTGATGTTCAATCAAATCAGAGTGATATCAATGATTCGGTCAAGTCTTCTCCCGTAGCCCATTCTATTCTCTGGATTTGGGGCAGGGACTCTGATGCATATAGGGTAAGTTAATAGAGGATGATGAAGCAGTTTTCTCAAACTGACAAGATCCATTAAAGCAGTGCCCTCAACCTCACTGATTAATATGGCCTCTATGACTGTTCAGATTAGTTCAGCAAATGTGTATTACATTTCTATTAAATGGAAGCCATTTTGCTAGGTAGTGAATGAGTAAGATGCAATTTCTGCCTTGAGTTTTTCCCAATCAAGTAGAGCAGAGAGACACCCTGATTTCAATTTAAAGCTTTATCCTCTGAATATTATTACCAACCTTAACAAGTTTCTAAACTTGACCCAAGAGTATGTTTTTATATACTTCGCTTGATCAGCATTCTTTTATTGAGCTCCCATCTGTGCTAGGCTAATGCTAGCGGTGTAATAGATAAGCCCCCTTGCTCTTCTGGAGCCTACACTCTAGTAGACGACATAGACAATAAACAAGTTACTACATGTGCATTTCTAGACTGGCTAAGAAAGAATTGTAGGTTAGCTGAGGCAGATACCAAGGTATGAGGACAGAGACTGTGATTTTTATTCACCATTAAATTTTCAGAATTTAATCAAGGGTTTAACAGAATTAAACAGCCACTTAGATTTAATTGTATGTAATATAAATCCCCCAAAGTTTGATGGCTTCAAGATTTAAGTTTAGTAAGCCTCTGGTACATCTTGTTTATATTTAGAGAAAGTGAACATTTTACAAATCATAAAACAATTGTTAAACTTTGGCATTGGCAAAAAAAAGACCTTAGTTTAGGGAAAAATAGTGTTCAATGCCAGGTTTTATAGGCTTATGTATGCTTTCAGGTATAAGTAATAAGCTCCACCTCAAATTAACTTAAACACAAAGAAAACGTGCCTATTATTACAGGAAGTCCAGAAATAGAATAAACTTCAGGTTTGGTTGATTCAGTGGCCCAGTGATGTCATCAGTGACCCATTTCTTCTTTTTCTTTCTTTTTTTTTTTTTTCTTCACTCTACCATCCACAGTATTGGTTTCATCCAAAAGCTTGGTTTTTTTCATGGTCATAAGATGACAGCCAGCAGCAACTGGAACAACATGATTTTTTGTTCATAAGTAACATAAGAGCCTAAGACTTGCTTCTGTTTCCCAAAAACCCCAAGCAAACCTCTTCTTGTGTCTCAGTGGCTCAACTGGCTTATACCCTAGCCCAACCCTGAACCAGTCTGTGATAAAGCAGGTAGAATTACTGACTTAGATTAATAATCTGCAGTAGCAGGAATATTATAGAGTCTACCATAATCTTAAGGTATTATAGTTTTGTTCAGTTATTGTAGTATATTTATATCATTTTAAAAGCTTCTTTAGCATATTGAAATACTGAATCCTAAGAAATTTATGAGAACTGTTATTTCTTTATCAGGACAAACAACATATTCTGTGGCCTAAAAGAGCAGATTGTACAGAAAGCTACCCTAGAGTCCCTGTTGGTGGGGAATTGCCAACGTATTTTCTGCCTCCGGAAAACAAAGGACTCAGGCAAGTGCTGATGGATTTGGCAAAGCACCTGATTCTGCATGATTGTCATCTGGCGGTTCTTTGAGAGCACCAGCCTTGGACTTGAAAGGTTAAGTCTTTATCTTGAAGTCACCCAAACTTTGAAAATATGAATCTTGTTCCTTTTTCTTGTGCCAGGATCCACGAACTCAGCAGTGATGATTATTCTACAGAAGAAGAGGCCCAAACCCCTGACTGTTCCATAACTGACTTCAGAAAAAGCCACACTCTGTCCTACTTAGTCAAAGAATTAGAGGTTCGCATGGATCTGAAAGCCAAAATGCCAGATGACCATGCACGAAAAGTAAGGCTCACTTAGGCTGGTATTTATTGCCGTCCATTCTGGGTGACTTCAGAAGCCTCTTAAATGGAACAAAAAATTGATAGAAGGTAGCTGTTGAGCTTTTAGTATATAAAATGGAAGGATAGAGTTAAAGACTTGGTGAATTGCTGGCAAAGTCAGTCATGCTCTTAAAAGAGTGCCAGAGAGTTCCTCGGGGCTGCTATACATAGATCACCTAAACAGTATTCCTCTAACTCAGAGCACTTCAAAGATGAGTAGCACAGAACTCTCAATTATCTAATGGAGTTGGTGTAATACAGGCCATTGCAACCACTAAAAGTTAGCTTTGCATCCTCCAGGCCCCCAGAAGTTTATATAAATTGAAAGCTTGAAGAATCTCTTTCTCTGGCCTTATCAACCCTGCTGTGACCTTATATGAGGTCCCTAGGAATTTATATTAATTTGATAATGACTCTGCAAACATTAGAAGTTCGGTTATGCTCTTTTCCTAAATTCCTATAGATTACCATATTAGATATCATTCCATAGACAAAAATGAAAAAAATTACCTTGTTAGCAATCACAGACCATCACAACCACCTTTTCTTTTTTTTTTAAGTTAATTTCAAAACTATAGGCACTTATGACTACTTACATTCGACAGACATTTCCTTAGGCAAGAACATTATGTGCCAGACATTGTTGTGGATGCTAGGAATACAAAGATAAACAGACCATGATCTGTGCCTTAGAGTTGCTTACGGTTACATAAATGCTGCAGGAACAATGAAGTAGAATAATGAGGATCTGGTATTTTCCAGGAAGGAAAGATAGTAGATTTTTATTACATCAGATATTGCATGCTGTTGTCTGTTGAATAATTTCTTCTTGGGTTCTGAACACTTAGGCTGACTTTAATGGGGTATGGTAGGTTACTTTAATGTGTGTGGGTATATATGTCTTTTTAACTTTTTAGTTAAACAAACTATTACATACATGTGAGCAAGTCAACACCTGTTGGTATGTCAATGAATTTATGTCATAATATGATTATAAATATTTGTTCAGATTAGCTGTTCCTGAGGAGCTCAAGAAAAGACTACCATCTATAGAAATTCTTTCAAATGTCTTCCCTGTTATTTTCAATTGAGTCAGTCTTCCTTTTGATGTTTCAGATTTTGCTTTCCCGTATTAATAACTATACTGTCCCAGAAGAAGAAATTGGGTCTTTCTTATTTCATGCTATTAATAAGGTGAGTCATTTACTTTAGACATCTAAAACTTAAATGCTTCTGAATTATAACTGAAAGTTAAAATGCACTTATTAAAAATCTTATTTAGAACAAGTACTGTATTCTTGTACTAACTGAAGTATTTTTGGATTTTGCAGCCAAATGCTCCTGTCTGGCTCATACTCAATGAAGCTGGACTATACTGGAGAGCAGTAGGAAATAGCACTTTTGCTATTGCCTGTCTTCAGAGGGCTTTGAATTTAGCTCCACTTCAATACCAAGATGTTCCTCTTGTCAACTTGGCCAACCTTTTGATTCATTACGGCCTTCATCTTGATGCCACTAAGCTGCTACTTCAAGCTTTGGCCATCAATAGCTCTGAGGTGAGGTGTTAGGGGTTCTCATAGCTCCGTATACTATGAAGGATAACTCAAATTTAGATTACAATTTGTATTTTTCTAGGGAAAGCATAAAAAATGTCATATTCTGTCTTTCACAGTAGAATTGCATTATTTCAAGAGAGTGTGAAAAAGCTTTTGTTTTATTTTGATGTGTTCTTTAAATTTTGAGTGAAATTTATAATTATACAGTTAAGTTTTTTTGGAAACTTACATTTAAATAACAATAACATAGCTGTAAAAATACACTGCCACTTTTTTATGTCAGTTTGAAACATCTGGTTTGTATTTTATCCTACTCATCACAGCATGCACACTGCTTAATATTACACTGTTTTACAACTTTAATTTATAGAAATATTTATGCCATTCAAGCCAGAGGACAATTCAAAGGTGGTTTTGATAAGAGTAAATAGGTACATTGATTTTTGTGCCCCAGACCTCTCACATGCAGCTTATGGAGTTACATCGGTGCTTTGTAGTTCATGGTTTTGAAGATACAACTTTTGTTTTTCATATTTTAACATCTCTGAAATCAGGATGGATGTTATAATTCCTGTCATTTTAGGTTTCATGAAATTCAGTTACAATAAATATACAATTAAATTGATTTTATACCTAATGTCTAAATGTTTATAGGTTTTATATCCAAAGAAACCTTCAGAAGGGATGTGCATGAATGGTTTAGGTGTATTTACGGTATCTGAAAACTGATTTTTTAAGGATGAGAAGAAAATATTGCCTATTTTCCTTTGAAATACACAAATTCACAATTGGATTTTAAGCAAAAGTTTACAATCTCAATATTATGTAACAGGTCACATTGCCAGAGAAGTACATCAAATATTTACCTAATGCTTACTGTGTACCAGGTGCTGGTACTGTGGGAACAGATGTGACAAAGTGGGAGTGGAAAGCGCAGTGCAGCGGTATTCCCTTGAAACTTTTCATGGTTCCCTTTTTACTGTTTTCAGCCAAGGGACATAGGTAGTATTCTTCTGAAGAAAAAAGACCTCCTTTAGTGATTGGTTACCTTTTGATATTTTAAAATACTAAAATTTTAGTTGTTAAATACCATGGTGCTACAATAAGAATAAAAAGATAAATTAATGGCTCAGGGTGAGTACCCCAAAAATATACCTTTTTTTTGCTTTGAGACAGAGTCTTGCTCTGTTGCCCAGGCTGGAGTGCAGTGGCGTGATCATGACTCACTGCAGCCTCCACCTCCTAGGCTCAAGTAGTGCACCCACCTCAGCCTCCCTAGTAGCTGGGACTACAGGCATGTGCCACCACCTATGGCTGATTTTTGTATTTTTTTGTAGAGATGGGGTTTCACCATGTTGGCAAGGCTGGTCTTGAACACCCGAGCTCAAGCAATCCTGCCATCTCGGCCTTCAAAAATGATGGGATTACAGGCATGCGCCACCACACCCCGCCCCAAAAATGTACCTTAATCAACACCCTCTTCCCAACTATCAATGTTTGGAAATTCTTCCTTATAAGCATGTCTTCTATACAAATATTTCATAATGTTTCAATTCTACTGTACAGGTGATCTCTAAAAAATTTATTCCTACCTAATTTTAAAGCCATCAATTTAAATGGTTGTGTAAAGGACCAATGAATTGATACGCCACAACCTACTTTTCTGTTGTTGCATGTTTAGGTTGCTAACAGTACTTAGCTGTTATCATTGATGGTTTTCTGCAAAGGCCTTAAAAGATTGTTAACAGTGGAATTACTAAATCAATAAGAGAATGAATATTTTGATGGCTCTGGAACAAAATACGAAACAACCCACTAAAATGTTTGGGCCAATATATATTGCCATGAACAAGGTCTAAAAATATTAATTCCACCTGTGTGTTTATTACAATTGAACAACTGAAATAACTGCTAGTTTTTTTGATTATTTACTAGAGCCAGGCACAATGCTAAGCATCTTACATGTAATAACTAATTTAATCCTCACAACAACCCTGTGAGATTGAATTTCCCCTTTAATAGATGAGGAAATTCTTAAGAGTTAAATGTATAGAATAAGGGATTTGTGGAAAGTCACGGAGCTTGGTTTTGAACTCAGGGAGATTGGCCACAGAGCAAATACTCTAGTCGTGTTATGCTACCTCTGAATTAACATTTATAAAGCAAGTTTGCTTGCTTAAAAATATCACTTCTCTGTTGTAACATAAAGTTTGATCTTGTGCTTGTTTTTTGTTTTTGAGACAAAGTCTCGCTCTGTCACCCAGGCTGGAGTGCAGTGACATCTCAGCTCACTGCAACCTTCGCCACCCAGGTTCAAGCTATTCTCGTGCCTCAGACTCTGGAGTAGCTGGGATTTCAGGTGTACACCACTATACCCGGCTAATTTTTGTATTTTTAGTCGAAACAAGGTTGTATTTTAGTAGAAACATGTTGGCCAGACTGGTCTCAAACTCCTGACCTCAAGTGACCTGCCCACCTTGACTTCCCAAAGTGCTGGGATTACAGGCTTGAGCCCTTGCGCCCAGCCTTGTAATTGTATTTTTAAAGTAAAAGTTTGTGTATATATTTTGTTCATTTTGGAATGTTATTTTTTAAATTTTGTGCAAACCCTTTGTATGATAAACTCTTTAACTCCATCTCTCATGTGTTAAAAATATTTTCCCTCTTTGCCTTTTTATCTTAGCATTTAAAAATTGACCTTAAGTTTGCCAGTCTTTTCAGTGTTGATTTCTGTTGTTAGATTTCAAGTGTTCTCACAAAACTGTTTGTTTTTGTTTTCTGTGGCTTAATCGTTGAACAGTTGATTCTCAGATTATATAAAGATCTTTTCCTGTGTTGTCTCCTGGCTATTTTATAGTTTTAGGCTTTACAGTTAGGTCCATGATTCATTTCAAGTTAAATTTTCTTTGTAGTGTGAGGTAGGGATCAGAGTTCATATTTACCTGGATATCCAGTTGTTCAGCTTCATATCTTGAGCAGACTGCCCATTTCCTGTTGAATTACCTGTCACCTTTGCCCTGAGCTCCTTTATTCAGCAGCTTACTTGACACTTCCACTTAGATGTCTAAAGGGCACTCTAGAACTAAAGGCCAAAACCAAGCTCCTTAACACCTTTCCAAATTTCTTTTTCCCAGTCTTCTTCATTTCAGGAAATAACAAAGCTATCTGTCCAGTAGCTCAGACCAAACACTTAAGGACTTCCTTCATACCTTTCTCCTACTCTCAGGGAAAATTCAATGCACTAGCTAACCTTGTTGATTCTGTTTTCAAAATATACCTCAGATTTTACTACTTATCATTGCTTCCACTGCTATCCCATCCAAACCATAATTATTTTTGTCTGGATTATTTTAGTAGCTTCTAAACTGGTCTCTCTGCTTCTGCCATTGTTCCCCAGTCTGTTCTCATACAGCAAGCAGTAAAATCCTTATAAAAAGTCAAATGTTGTTATTTGTTGGCTCAGATCCCTGTGGTGGCTCTCCATAGAACTCACAGGAAAATATGAGTTTGTAATGGTGTAGAAGGTCCTACATGACCTTGTTACTTTTCTGGCCTTGTCTCTGTCGAGTCATTCCTTAGCACATTCTATCCTAGCCTCACTTGCCTCCTTGTAGTTCCTTGAACATACTAAGCATGCCCCTACCTCAGGGCTTTTGCATTTTCTGTCCTCTCTGCTTGCGGTACTTCATCCCACCAAGATTCTTCATTGCTTGCTCCACCTCCTCAAAGTCTTATGAATACCAGCTTCTCAGTAAGTCCCTCTCATACTACTCTATTTTAAATGATGCACCCCGCCACCTAGTACTACCTCTATTTCTTCCTTCTATATTTTTCTCTGTCCCATTTTACTCGCTGACACCCCCACACAAGACTGTAAGGTCTATGAAGGAGCAGTTATCTTTCTTATTTTCTGCTGTAACCTCAATGCTCAAAACTATGCCTGCAACATAGTAAATACTCAGTACTTATTTTTTGGATCAAGGGATGAAAGTTCAACTTTTTTTCCAAAATGCTAACCAGTTTATCTCGGTGCAAGATATTTTAACAGCCATCATTTTGTCATAGAGATAGTTATAACACTTTGTTTCCTAATGCAAAATATAAAGATACATTTGAAGTCTAAGTATGAGATTTAATTTTGTATCTGGGTGTGAACTACTAAGTAATAGTTTGAATGTAATCTGAGCTACTTAGGTTAGAATTCCTTAATCTAGAATATTTTTTATCCCCTGCCTTGGTTACAGTGAGACATTTCTGATGATCTAACAGCCCGAATCAAAAACAGGTAATTGGATAAATCATAAGCATTGTTTTTCATAGGGATATATTGTACATTTTGAAAATAAAACATTCTTAGATCTTTTTAACTATTTTTAATGATAAAATAAATATAAAACATATGGTTTGCACACAAGCAAATGTAAAAACACTGTGGATATATTTCAGTTAAAATGGCCTAAACTGAATACTTTGGGCTGCTTATAAAAACAGTCTCAGCAAACAATTGGAAAACAGCATACAAAGTATGCTATTTACAATAGCATCAAGAAAACATCAGATCTAGTATAGTGGCTCACACCTGTGATCTCAGCACTTTGAGAGGCCAAGTGGGGAGGATCGCTTGAGCCTAGGAACTCAGTACCAATCTAGGCAACACAATGAGATCCAATCTCTACAAAGAAGGAAAAAAAATTAGCCAAGTATGGTAGTGTGCACCTGTCGTCCTAGCTACTTGGGAGGCTGAGGTGGGAGTATATCTTGAGCCCAGGAGTTCCAGACCAGCCTGAGCAACAGAATGAGGCCTTGTCTCAAAAAAAAGGAAAGAAAGAAAGCATCAGATTTCTAAGAATAAACCTAAAAGAGGATGTGCAAGATTTATATACTGATTACAAGATATCACTAAGAGAAAGAAGACATAAATACAGGTTGAGCATCCTAAATTCAAAACTCTGAAATCCCAGACGTTCCAAAATCCAAAACTTTTTGAGCACCAACCTGACACTCAAAGGAAATGCTCATTGGAGCATTTTGGATTTTGGATTTTCAGATGTGGGATGTACAACCAATAAATATAATAAAATATTCCAAGATGTTTAAAAATCTGAAATCCAAAACATTTCTGGTTCCAGGCATTTTGGATAAGGGATACTCAACCTGTAAATGGAGATACACATCGTGTTCACACATTGAGAGAGTCAATATTGCTCAGATGTAAGATCTCTGCAAATCAATTTATAGATTCAATTCAATCTCAGATACCTAGTAATTGCATATATGTGTTTGTGTGTTAATAAGTTGATTCTAAAATCTACATAGAACGGGACCTAGAATAGCTACACACACACACACACGTACACACAAATGGGGGCAGGGTAATGGGGAGGAACAGAGTTGGAAGGCTTTTATTACCAGATTTTGAGATTTACTATAATTAAATGAGTATGGTATTGATAAAAAGATACTCAAAACATATCAATGAAACATAATAGGGAATTTAGAAGTAGACCACCGTGAATATGGCCACTGATTTATGACAAAGGTGTACCTGTAGTTCAATGAAGAAAAAACATTTTGGTTTTTCAGCAAGTTAGTGCTGGAGTAATTGGATGATATCCCTATGGAGAAAGATAAGAACTTTGACTTCTACCTCACACCATACACAGAATTAATTGAAGTGGATCATGTACCAAAATATGAATGATAAAACAAGGTTTCTTTATGAAGACATAGGAGAAAGACTTTCTGACAAAGATGTCAAAAAGCACTATGAAAGAAAAAAATGATAAGCTGAACTTCATTGAAATTAAGAAATTCTGTTTATCTAAAGATACTTATTCAGAGAGTAAAAAAACAAACCATAGAGAAGATTTTTGCAATAAATATTTTCAACAAAGGACTAATATATAGACAGAAAATTCCTTCAAGGCATTAAGGGCAATCTAATTCTTTTAGATAGAGAAAAGAGCAGGCACTTCAGAAATGAGGATATCCAAATGGCCAGTGAGCTCCCAAAAAAAACCCTCAGCATTATTACTCATCATGGAAATGCAAATTAAAACCAGTTAGACACCACTGCAGCTCACTGAAATAGCTAAAATTAAAAAGACTGACAATACAGAGTCTCTGAATTCTCACACTTGCTGTTAGGAGTGTAAATTTGTGCATCCATTTTGGAAAACTATTTGGTTGCATCTACTAAAACTAAATATACATCTACCTTACAACTCATACTAAGTATATACTCAAAAAAAATGAGGACAATATGCCTATCAAAAGACATTTACAAGACTATTCATAGTAACTTTATTCATAATAGACAGAAAGTGGAAATAGCCCAACTGCCAATCAGATGAACAAGCTGTGTTACGTTGGAACATTACACATCAGCTTCAAAAACAATGAGCTACTGATGTACACAAAAGCTTGAATGAATTTTAGGTTGAGTGAAAGAAGCTACAAAAGGACACATATTACTTGTAATCATAGGAGAACATGCAGTTTGATTTCATTTATCTGAAGTTCAAGAACTATGATGACAGAAGTCACAACATCACAGCAATGGTTACTTCTGGGGTTGGATTGCCCAAGGCAACCTCCTGGAGTACTGAAAATATTTTTGTATCTTGAGCAGTGTGGTGGTTACAGGGATATATACATATATAGTTTATATTACATACTTTATATATTTTTTATCTTAGCAAAAAAAGTAGAAAACACATTTACATGTATTGTACAGTTTAGAATTGGCTGGTATGAATAAAATGGACAGTTAGCAATAACGTTTATGGGGTAACCTAAAAAGAGCCAAAAGCCATATACTGTAAACGTTTTGTAACTCCCAGAAAATAGTAGTTCATTAACATTTTGTCAATTTTTTTTTTTTTTCTTTTCAGCCTCTGACCTTTTTGAGCCTGGGAAATGCTTACCTTGCTCTGAAGAATATCAGTGGAGCACTTGAGGCCTTTAGACAGGCCTTGAAATTAACCACCAAATGCCCAGAGTGTGAAAACAGCCTGAAGTTGATCCGCTGTATGCAGTTTTATCCTTTTCTGTACAACATCACTTCTTCTGTTTGCAGTGGTAAGCAGCTGTTAAATGCTGACAAACTAATGAGCTCAGCCAGAGTTCCTGTTCTGATCAAAAGAACACAGAAAGTGATTTTTTGTATTTTACCCAAGGATTTTAGATAACTAGTATAATTCCAGACGCATAGGAAAAGATGTTAATTCCTTACTTACTATATAGATGCCTTAGGGTATTAAGGCTTAATTCTCTCTTAGAACTCTGGTTAAGAAAGGCTGACTAAAATACGTGGTATATTCAACTGGGATGGATAGGCTTTGAGATTTTTTTCCCTCCTTCTAAAATCTCTAGTGTTTTATAATAACTGACATTCCTGGTAAAGTACATTTTTCCTGTCCGTGAAGTCAAAGTATACAGTTTGAATCGAAGCAGTTCTATATACTCAGTCACTGAAATACAGTTCCTTGTCTTTCATTGAAGATGATTCAGACCTTTACTCTACCTTTAAAATAGTGACCCAACATTCAGTGGCATATTTTTCCCTTCTTCCACTCTCTCCCACAGCATATATATGGGCATATATGCCTGTGTATAAGTGTATCCACCTGGGTAAAGATAATGTCTAAAGCTGTTGCACTTTCATTATTAGAACCTTCTTTCTAAGAATCACATGATATTTGGTTCTCTATTTGTTTAACCTTCACTGTAAGAAAAACTAAACTCGTGAATTTTAACTCTCTGCCTTCGATTGGGATGGGTGCAGTTTACGTATGTGTGGATCCTCAGTATCTAGCCATTGTAGAGTGCACAGTGGGTGCTTTGTTAATATTCAAATTAGATTATAATATTTAATCACATGGATATTAGTTCAACTCCTTCAGTTTTGATATTTAAAAACAAAGAACAACCTGACATCCACTTATTTATGTGACTTGTCTAAAAGACATCAATAATTATTAGTAGATTTGGGACCAGAAGTGGTTTTGTTGATTCACTATACCAGACTGCCTTACAATTTTAATAGAATGACAGACAGTAAGTAGTGCTTGCCTTTTAAATATCAAAGCCGAGTTATTTACTGAAGAAACCAAGAATCTCCCAGCAATATAACTCTGTAGCTCAGTTGTGAATCAGTGTTGAGCACAATCTGAATTAAAGTTATTTTATGAATGCCAGAGTCCCAAAACAGTACAGCAAGGTGGTAGAGTGGAGTGGCTAGCAGTAGAATCTTACAGATTCATGTTTGAGCTGTAGCTCTGCCATTACTTTCTTTTTTATTTTTAAATTTTTTATATTTATGGATACATAATAGTTGCATTGTTCTTACCGTATGGTAGATACTGGCTAAAAGTAAGCCATTAGAAATTCATAGTGAATACAAGGTGCTCAGAACTTTAAAGGTGTAAATTGTGAATTTTTATCTTTTTAATCCTGGAAGATATGCTGTGGTCTTTTTGTTTGTTTGTTTTTAATTCTACTGCATCTTCTTGCAACACTGGTTTTTTAAATGTTGTGGGTTACCTAAGAACAACCTTATAAAAAGGATTTTACTTTTTCAATGAGCTTTTTATATTAATAGAATCTCTTATTTTCTTTATTTACTATCATCTCCCTCAACTCTGTTGGAATTTATTTCTGTTTTTGAGAAGGGTTTTGTCACCATATACATGTAGTGACCGTTTTCTAAAAAGTCTCCTCCTTGGCATTAATTTCACATGTTTTTTAGTATTTCAGTTTATTGAAATGTATTCTTAGTTCATGTCACTCATGTCAAGAGAGGGAATACAATTGTCTTGAACTTTTTCCCCAGAATGTAACCTCAACTGGTCCAGGAAACTAATAACTTGGAGCAGATCTTTCTCAGAGTTGTGGTATCTGATAGTCCAGAGTATTCAAAGAATATTATTGGGTCCAATATAATAACAATAAAAGAAAATAATTTGACATGGAAACAATTTTTTTATAATAGTTCTTTCGGAGGGAGCTCATCCATAAAAAATATTTAGCGCCTTTTACATTGTAATTAATGAATTTATGAAATTTACTTATAAAGTTTGCTCAAACTTACTAAGGCCAACAGAAGAAGTTACTTAATCCTGGGAAATATTCTGCAGTCTTCTTTTTTTTAAATTCTTCTGCATCTTCTCAGAATGCTGTGATCTTTCAAATGTCGTAGGTTACCTAAGAACAGCTAATAGTCTATTACTGCTGGTAGACTTAAAATCCTTCTGATATGAATTTGAAAAGAATCCAACATTTGCTAACACCTAAATAAATACTGTTACCTCCTAATGGATATGTATGCTATAGCATTTTCTAGGTTTAAAAAATCATTAGTAGTAGTGAAACAATTTCAATGTTGTTTTTCTTTGACAATGATTTTGAGTTGCTTGTTTCCAAAGTAATCCCATTTATTCGTAGTTACTTTCCTGAGTTGCAGCTTTGAAAAGCTAAAATGTGAAAGAAGCCAAACACCTTTATAGAAACCAGGAACTTATGTTTGAAATCTAAACAGTTGCATCTATTCTAGTTATCTCTGAGCTTTGCTAAATAATTGATTAAAACAAAGAAAAAAAAAAAACAGGAAAAACCCTCTGATGGATGATTAGGATTTCTTTACCTTTTGTGAAATCAGATGATTCTGTTTGCCATTTCCTTTTTCATTTTTGCAATATTAAAGTAAGTTTTATAAGTTATCTTGTCTGACATAATCTGTTTTAAGTTTTTATTATGACAATACAGAGGTTTCAAGAGAGTGACAAGGCTTATGATTCTTTTTCCATGTAATAGTCACAGAATTCATGATAATTGTTGGCCAGGTCACAGAATTCATAATTTTTGGCCAGGCATGGTGGCTCACGCCTGTAATCCCAGCACTTTGGGGGGCCAAGGTGGGCAGATCACCTGAGGTCGGGAGTTCAAGACCAGCCTGGCCAACATGGTAAAACCCCGTCCCTACTAAAAATATAAAAGTTAGCCGGGCGTGGTAGCAGGCGCCTGTAATCCCAGCTACTCAGGAGGCTGAGACAGGAGAATCAACCTTGAAGTTGAGGCTTGAACCCAGGAGGCGGAGGTTGCAGTGAGCTGAGATCGTGTCACTGCACGATCCAGCTTGAGTGACAGAGCGAGACTCTGTCTCAAAAAAGAAAAAAGAATAAATAATTATTTTTACAGCAACTATAGTACAATGTCTTAAATAGTATGACCTAGTGGTAAAGGGATGGGCAGTTTAACATTAGCAAGAATTTTGTTATTTCATATATAATCATGGAATTTTTTTATGCAGATTTTTAGTTTGTGTTTCTTGGAATGCCTATGCAGGTAATTTATTCTATTACTTTTAAATACTGTTTTGTTCAACTTAAAAATACACAATCACTATGCTAAAAGATTTTTTTTGTGCTTATAAAGACTTTATAGCTAAAACTATTGATCAGTGAAGCATTATTTATCTGACAGTGTTTTCAAACTTTTATTAACCTAGAAATCAATGTATTGGCTGCCATTTGTTAGATGCATGTGTTCTTATAGCAACTGTTTATCATCTTCATCTCTCCCTGTTTTGAATACAATTTCATAAATCCTAGTCTTTTGTAGGTAGTTTTATATCACTACCATTTCAAGGATGCTGTGAAGGAGAACTTAATGGATTGATTTTTTTTTACTTGCCCACTCTTGAATTGACTGTAAAAGTTAGTGCTTTCAGTTTCAATTAAACATCTTGTTTGGGCAGTTTTAAAATACCTACTGTTTTCCACATTTATAGGCTTGTCATTTTACAATTTTATTTAACTTACACAGAACTGAATTGGTTATTGTAGCAAACTCATTCTTCAATAACAACTTCGTCCTTTTAAAAGTAAAATAGAATCTGTTAAATAAGCTTATAATGCTTTTGAATATAAGCAAAGTCTGTGAAGTGCTCAACACTAAAAAAAAACAGCCTTTTTTTAATTGGAAAAAATAAAAGTGTCACAGAGAATGAAACTTTATGAAACAGTAAAGGTTATCTTCTCTAAAAAATGAAAAATAACTTTTAATAATAACATGAGCAAAATGATTAAATATTGAATCTGTAGAAGAGTCCAGAAATACATTGATATGGCATTACAACATGATAGTGGATTTTCCAAGCATTTATTACTGTAAAATATTTTTGAAATACTAATCTGCAAATTAAAAAGTTACATCTAGCAAAGATATTTTCTACTACTAAAGTAATCTAGAGTGTCTTACTATATCTTTGCTACATGTGATTTTACTTTGTTTTTAATGACCTATATTTATTATTTTTCTTATATTAGCATAAAACCAATGGTAAGTTCTATTTATTAGACTTTTATGCCACAAACAGCAACATTGATCTTTACAGCATATAATTAAGCATTAAACCCAAGATTTCTGAGCTCTGGTCATTTCTTAATTAATTGAGGCACGTGCCCGCTTAAAAAAATTGGCCCAGATCCTAAGAAAGTATGAATAAATGTTATGCAGAAGAACTCAGACTTTAATGTTTAGGTGTTCCTATAATTGTCTGCAAGTTTCTCTCTCTAATATATATTTGATAGCTTTTGTCTCTGGAGAAAAAAGTCGAATTTTCAAATCATGTTCATGAGATTTAATATCTATTCCAATGTGCAGATGGATTATCTTGTCTTCTCTTCACAGTGTTTCTATATTTATAGCATCTATTTATGTAAATCATATCTCCTTTTATAACTTGGTTCATTGTCTGTAGTTTTAGTCTGTGTTCTTCAACCTAAATTTTTATAGTTTTATAACTTGCAGCTTAAAGCAATTTTACAGAGTTCAGATGTCGAAGAAAAAGAAATCCTGCATTTGCTGCCCTCTAGTGGATTATCCAGCATATATACTGCCTGCAATTAAGGATCTTTGCTTTATCACTTTTTTTTTTACATTCTTTTGTAAGAATTAGTGAAGGTATCTGCTTTTTTAAAAAAGATATTCTTATAGACCCAGTTTTAATAGCAGTTCTTTTATAGGCAGGGTCTCACTGTGTTGCCCAGGCTAGAGTGCAGTGGCTATTCACAGGCTCTATCATAGTACAGCATAGCTTCTAACTCCTGGCTCAGGCAGTCCTCCCGTCTCAGCCTCCCAGACAGTTGGGACTACAAATGTGTACCACTGCATCTGACTCTTACAGCATTTTAAATATGCTACTAGTTAGGTCACCTCTATTTATTTCTGTAAAAAGAATTAAAACTTTGGTTAATGTATTGCAGATTTTAAAATCCTGAGATGCAGGTATATACTGCAACAAAACCAAATGTACTTCTGTGTATGTAATGTGTCTAAATGTGTTATTTCTTTACTTAAAAGGGCTGTAGTTATTTGATTAACAAACAGTTTTTTAACTTATATCTTTAACATGTATTTAACCTGTGATAGAGGAGAGAATAGGAAAAATAATTTTTGTATTTATGAACCTACAAGCAAAGGTTATGA
Organism: Theropithecus gelada; assembly: GCF_003255815.1. NCBI lineage: Eukaryota > Metazoa > Chordata > Mammalia > Primates > Cercopithecidae > Theropithecus > Theropithecus gelada. Next base: position 22,170,024 of record NC_037682.1, on the reverse strand, counting down.
TTTACTCAAATTACAGTCAATCATTGGTGGAGCTGAAACTAAAATGTGAGTCCTCTGTCTTCCAGGGCCAGTGTGGTTCCTATGCATAATTCTTCTACCTTTAGCCAATCATAAATTATTCCACTGCCATGATTGAAAGATTGAAATAATTCATATTTGTAGATTCCTGGGACATTTTATGAAAGCGGTATAATCACTACACTTTTTATGTCATCTCTCAAAAGAGATACATTCCTACATAAAACATGGATGTAAACTAGATTATGGGGGGCAGTCATAATGAACCCCAAGAGCATACCTAAAATGGTCTCTCAATTTAACATATCACCCTGATCTTTTCTGAATCTTGCATCATTAAATTGCCACGTAGCCTTCTATTTTACATGGAAGATCTTATGGCTGTACTTTTGTAGTATTAGCTTAGTAGACAGTATTTTTCTTTTGGGATTTCCAGCATTTAGCTTTTATGAACAAAAGGGATATTTTGGTTTTTATAACAACTTGGAGACAGTATTATCAGATTCTGATGACCAATGGTTTTATACTTCAGCCCCTGAAAGACATTATATATAAATATTTGTTGGTTTTTAATGTGAATTTTTTGTCCTGCATACCAAAAAAAAAAATCTGTTTTATTTTAAAGAATGAGCCTGTTAGCCCTTGCCTGAGATCTTTTCACAGCTATTCATCCAGTCATTATAGGTTGTTAGCCTGGCCAAATAATATTTAAGAAATATGAAATTTGATAGAGGATATAATCTTCTAAAGCAACAATTTGTTTTCTTTCAATGAAAGGAAACTGGGTGTGGTTCATTCATTCATTCATTCATTCAATGAACACTTACTTATCTACTATATGCCAGTCACTATTCTAGGAATTGGAAACCAAACAGAAAATACCTCCAGCTCTTACAGAGCTACATTCTAGTAGAGGGAAACAGACAGTGGATAATAAACACAATCATTTAACTAGAAAGTGAGTGCTCAGGGGGTTGGGGTCATTAAGGAAGACCCCACTGAGAAAGTGACATTTGAACATAGACTTGAGGGAGGATAGAGGTTCTAAGCCATGCAGACATACAGCATAAAAGCATTTCAGGCAGAAAGAATAGCATTGTGGAGGCAGAGAGAATAGCATTGCAAAGGTTCATGCAAGAAATAGCAAGGAGGGCTCTCCAGCTGTGGTGGAGGTGTAGGAGATGAAAGCGGAGATAAATATGGTGGAGGATAGAGCCAGTTTTTTACTCCCTTGCAGAACATTTTAATAATTTGGGCTTTTCTTCTAAGAGAAAGATGTATGACTAGGAACTGGACAACACAGAAGGAGATGAGTGGTGGGCCAGCAAGCAAAGCTTCACCTGCATTTACAGCCAGTCCCCATCACTCGCATTACTGCCTGAGCTCCGCCTTCTCAGTGGTGGCATTGGATTCTCATAGGAGCATGTACCTATTGTAAGCTATGCATGCGCGGGATCTAGATTACACGATCCTTATGAGAATCTAAAGCCTGATTATCTGTCTGTCTCCCATCACACCCAGATGGGACCATCTAGTTGCAGGAAAACAAGCTCAGGGCTCCCACTGATTCTACATTATGGTGAGTTGTATAATTATTTCATTATATATTATAATGTAATAACAGAGTGCACAAAACGTGTAATGTGCTTGAATTATCCCCAACCCCATCGCCACCCAGCCCCCAGTCTTTGGAAAAATTGTCTTTCACGAAAGCAGCCCCTGGTGCCAAAAAGGTTGGGGACTGCTGACTTTACAGATTTTGAACGCAAGAGTGAAATGAACCGATTTACATCTTAACATAATTCCTCTGGTTACTCTGTTGAGAATAGACTAGTGGGATAAGAGCAGAAGCATGAAGATCTGTTAGGATGCTATTGCAAAAATATCAGTGAGAGATGATATCAGCCTGTACCACTGGGGTGGACAGGGAGAAAGTGAGAAATGATCATATTTGGGATATATTTTGAAGGTAGAACCAACACGACACTACTAGAAAGGGATATGGGAAATGAAAGAAACAGAGGTCAAGGGTGAGTCTTAAATTTGGAACCTGACCAATCAGGTAAATAGTGGTGCTATTTAATGAGATAGTCACGTCTGAGAAAGAAGCAGATTTGGGGAGAAAAACAAGTTTGGTTTTGGACATGTGAAATTTGAGTTGCCTATTAAGTGTTCAAGTAGAGATGTTGAATAGGTAGTTGGATATATGAGTTTTATGATAGGGAAGAGACCAGGATCGTAATTTATGGGTCATGGACATATGCATTTTTTAAGTCATTAGCTTGGATTAAATTACAGCAGTAATTACTATAAAAAGGAAAATTGGTCAAAAATCAGTTACTAGGGTATTCTAGCCAACATTTAAAGGTCAGGAAGAAAAAGAGCAATAAAGGATTAGCCAGTAAGCTAGTAGAAAAACCATTCAAGTATTTTATCCAACAAGCCAAGTGAAGAAAATGTTTTAAGGGGTTATCAAGCATATCATTATTATTGTATCAACATGCTATATCCTGAGAGATTGAGCTGGATGTGGGCAGAGAATGAACCACTGGATTTGGTGACATGGAGATTGTTGGTAATCTTGTAAAAGCTTGTGTGAAATCGGTTTTGAAGGAAGTGAGGAAGTGAGGATGGCAAGCAACTCTTAAGTTTTGCTATAGTGAAGAGCAGGAAAATGGGATATAGCTGGAGGGGCCTGTGGGATTGAAGGTATTTGTTTTTGTTATTCTAACAGTAGAAAGCACTGCAGCATGTTTCAGTAGGAATGATCCAGCAAAGTGGGAAGAATTGAAGATGCAGCAAAGGGCTAACTGTAGAAGCAGAATTCTTGAGTAGACAGGAGGGGATGAAATCTAAGGCACAGATGTAAGAGTGGTCCTTAGGAACAAGGATGATATATAAGTAAAGTTATAGGTATGTTGAAAGATTTCATGGTGGGACTTCTGATTGCTTCTCAGCAAAATATGAGGTGACTTGTCAGATGAGAAGAGGTACTGAGAATGTTGGAGATTTGATGAGAGAGGAAAGGCTGAAAACAGTTGTCTCAGAATGCGAATTAACTAGAGAGGTTTCTAACTTTGGTAACTGGATAGATGTCAATGTTGTTAAGAATGAGAATACAGAGGAGAAATCATCTATGCATTGATGATGTGCTGGGAATAGCAAGTTCGGTGATAGACATGTTCATTTGGAGATGCCTCTGATTCCCTCAGAATGTGCAGGATGTGAAGAAAATGCCAAGAATGGAATCTTAGAAAATACTAACATTTAAGGAACAGAGTCATTGAAAGAGTGACTAAATAGAAGCACTGGAAGAGCAGGGTCATGAGGTTTAGAAGAACAGAGAGTTTGAGAAGGACAAAGAGGACAATAGTAGCGTGTCCTGTATTGGTTCATTTGCAAGCTTTTAGTTGGTATTTTACTTTTAATATTTATGGTTTATTTTGATGGGCATTAGAAAAATGTTTAACTGGTGCATAAAACCTGTGATTTATGAAAAAATGGTAATGATTTTCCCTTTAAACCTAAATAAGTGTAAGATTAAACCCTAGATTCATTTTAAAAATTATATAAGTAATGATACTGCTAAGCTATGGAAAAGTCATGATAGTCATTGGTAAATAAATATACTGTGGGAAACTCTGGGTTTAACAGTTTAGAAATTATTGGTGCCTTCATTTTATCAAAAGCATTTTTTAAAATGGGGAAATATCTACACTAAAACAACATTAATAAATTTTAGAATACTGGAAGTATTGAAGTGAGCTCTCTATATGTAATTGAATTACTTTTAGAGCTGTTAGCATAGTTTCTAAAATATAGCTCATATTTTATTCTATTAGTGACTAAAATAACTTTAAAGCAAATAGGAGATGATACTAAGAATCATTCTTTTCTCTTTTTTTTTTTTTTCTTCTGAGGCAGAGTCTCACTTTTGTCGCCCAGTCTAGAGTACAGTGGCTAGATATCAGCTCACTGCAACCTCCGCCTCCCCGGTTCAAGCAATTATCTTGCCTTAGCCACCCCAGTAGCTGGGAATACAGGCGCCCACCACCATGCCTGGCTAATTTTTTGTATTTTTAGTAGAGACAGGGTTTCGCCATGCTGACCAGACTGCTCTTGAACTCCTGACCTCAGGTGATCCACCCGCCTCGGCCTGCTGGGATTATAGATGTGAGCCACTGCACCTGGCCAACAATCATTCTTTAAAAAACATATAATAATAATAGAACACAAATGAGGAAAGCTTTCTGAAAAAACTTTATTTGTTAGAAACATGAAAAGGTGGCTGGGCATGATGGCTTCACGCCTGTAACCCCAGCACTTTGGGAGGCCGAGACGGGCAGATCACCTGAGGTCAGGAGTTCGAGACCAGCCTGGCCAACATAGCAAAACCCCCTCTCTACTAAAAATACAAAAATCAGCCGGGCGTGGTGGTGCATGCCTGTAATCCCAGCTACTGGGGAGGCTGAGGCAGGAAAATTGCTTGAACCCGGGAGGTGGAGGTTGCAATGAACTGAGATTGCATCACTGTACTCCAGCCTGGGCAAGAGACTCCATCTAAAAAAAAAGAAAAAAGAAAAAAAGAAACATGAAAAGTTAATTGTGTATTTTTAATAAAATAGTAGAAAACCTTGATGGGTGATTGAAGAAATAGGGCGTTTCTCAGAAAGATAGTCTAAGCTCTATAAGCAAGAGGGGATCTGTTTTTTATAGTTCCCACTACTCATTGAACAAGGTATTTTTAATATGGTTTGTTGCTGCAGTTGTATTTCATTCTCCTGACAGGAAGTGAAGGGGACTGACTTCTTGTTATGTACATTTGTGTGTAGTGAGTTAGGCAAGTTCATTGGATGTTGTCTAAATCTTGAGTTTTCCTTCATCATTGTAGATGTTTTGGAGACATTTCAGTTTACGTAATGTTAAGCTTTGCCATCTTAGGTAGCAAGCATTTATACAACTCTTCTCCATTCAGAAAGATGATTCTAGCTGGGCTTGTGGGATGTGCACAGTAGTCCCAGCTACTTAGAAAGCTGAGGTGGGAGGATCACTGGAGACCAGGACTATGAAGCACTGATCACACCACTGCCCCCAACCTGAGAAACATGATGGGACACCCGTCTCCTAAAAAAAATAAGAAAAAATTATTCTAATTGGCAAAATACACAGACAACTTACTCTACGTTGGTAGAGCGGGTTCTTTTTAAAATTTCTAAGTGATTTGTGCCTCAGAAAATTATGTTTGCTTTGAGACAGTTGAAATGAGTTCCTAGTTTTAGACTATTTTTTTAAAACAGCACCAACTATGTAAACCCCTTTTCAAATTTAATCATTGGGTGATCTCTACTCAGTTCCATGACCTGATGGATATAAAGCCGTGAGTCTGATAATCATTAGAAAAGAGCATTCGTGAGATTTTAAAACACGTAAGACTGAGGATGCCTGCCATATGTAAGTGTACATGTGTATGCTGTTTGAGTTTTTCTCCCCCTGTTTTCTTGCATCACTAGTATTTATTACTAGTGGTTGAATTTATTTCATACTGAGCCACTCTTTGGCCAGGAAAATTTCAGTAATCTGTTACTTTTCCCTAACCAGCAAAGTGTATTTAATTATTATTTCAAAGATGCAGGAGAAATTTAAATCACGTTTCACAGATATTGAAAAGACCATAGCTTTGGATTTGTCTTCCCGTTTAGTTGCCTTTTATAGGAACAAACCTAAATTTGTCATTCAAATTTTGCCATCCTGTAATCCTCTTTAGCTGTCAGGCTTTGTTAATAACCCAGTCAGGTCACAAATATACAGTGAGATGATTATAGAAGGTAATAAGCACAATTTGCCTAAGTACATTTCAGGAAAAAGAGCTAGAGGTCCATGGCAGCTGAGGGGGTACTGCTGTCAAGCAAGTTTTCTGATTCCTGCTGCACCTCTCTAATAATAAAGCCCTATTTTGCTTGATGATGAGAAATACAGCTAGAGAAAAACCTAATATGAACAAATTAATAATCAATTCACCACCCCTCTCACAGTACACTGGCTAAAAGCCATAAATGTTGAAAGTTGGGAGAGACTGAGTAAGATCCTGGAAACCATGTTATTACCTGCAAAGTGGCCACTGAGGTGAGTGCCCCCAGGTGACTTTCATTTGGTGGCATAAAGCAAGAGGAAACAATATGTAACAAAAATACATGATATCATCATGTGCTTTTCACTTTCCCCTTGATCATGCTTTGGCCATATTTACTTAGGTGTAAGTAGATATGTTCAAATTAAAGTGCCTATCTTAATTCCATACCCTTGAGGCAGGATCTGCAATCAGGGAATTAGAAAGCTTTATTACCAAGATCCATCCACAAGTCTCTGCTCATAACATTGTTTGATAGAGGGACTTCAGTGGGATTTTTAAAACTTTGATTTGAATATCATACTTGCTACCTCTACCAGTGCAAAGGACATTTCCTAGTGCTTGATCTTTTTCCTTCTATCTAGGACCTATGAGGTATTACTAGACTCAAATCTTGATCAATTATGGAATAACTAGGATCTTGAGTTCTCATTTGAAGATACTGTCCTTGTAATTCATTTAATTTGAGGAGGAAAAAAGACAAAATAGCCTTTGTAACTTCATTAGCCTCAGCCTTGCTCTGTATCCTTGCTCTAGGGGAAAAAGGCAAGCCTAATAAGCCCAAAAAGTGCTGGGCATAATTAAGGATTGGTTTCTGCTCTCAGGGAGCTAGGAGAGTCTTGTTAGAGAGTTGTTCAATGTACAAGGTCTGTTGGTTTAAATATCAAATTTATTATCTATACCAATGGTAAGTTTAAATATCATACTTACTACCTAAACCAAGTCTAGTTTGCTAGTAAGTTTTAAACATCGATACCATATTTAAAACTTTGGTTTAAATATACTTATTACCTATACCAATGCAAAGGACATTTGGTTGGCCTAAATATCATACTTGTTACGTAAACGAAGTCTGTTGATCACTTTCCTACTAGATCACTTTCCTCTGCGTCAGCAGGTGACCACTCATAGCAGGAAAAAGGAGAGGCAGATGGTAAACACTAATGGTTGTGGGTAGCTAGGAAATCTAAGCCCCCTCCAACTGTTTGTAGGCTTGTTCTAAGTTTAAGAATTGAGTGAAGCAGGCTCACTGTAAGAGTGTGTGATGGAATCAGAAAGATAGGTTGTATTTTAAAGTCATTGACTATAAGAACTTTATGACATCTGCCTTTTGCAGAATCCATGGAAATTGTACCAAATCTTGGTACCAAATGATGATGCTATTGCGGGTAGTTTTCTTGACTACATACATCCTGCTTTGCTAGTTTGATGAGTTAGCACACATTTTTTTCTGCAGCTGTATCCCATAACTCTCCAGCTCTTTCCCACAGCACATACACACAAAAGTACCATTTTTACCCATCTTTCAAGACCCACTTCCACCATATGCCTTACTTGATCTCCTAATTACAAGTAATGTGTAATCAGACAATTTAATTGTGCCTCTCCTTTGGCTCCTTTGACTTGCCATGTTAGTTATCTGTGTACATCACACAACTCTCTGATAAGACTCTCCTAGCTCCTTGAGTACAGAAACCTATCCTTTTTTCACCTGCATACCCCAGCTCACCAAGCATTCCATGCTCTTCCCCCCAACATTTAGCACATAGAATATTCTTTAATGGCAAAGTAGCTGATGATATTTCAAGTCTGAACTACTCAGGTAACTAAGTATTAAATGTAATAAAGAGTAATTAACTTGTACCTACCCAAAGTTTGCCCAGAGTGCTTTCCTAGGAAACCCCCCTCAATATACATAAGTAGATACAAATCTCCTTTAAAGTCTACAGTTCCCACTCTAAGAGGGAGAAGAAAAATGGAATTGTATTGTCTTGCTGGTCCACTAGGAGCTAACACATCTAACAAGTGGCCTGTATTGTCCCACCTTCAGTCCCTCCTGTTTTTAATGAAAGTTATAAACTAATGGCTCTCCTGACCCTCATTGAAAACTAACACTATGGGTCAGTCTCAGGAAGTCAGTTGAATTTGTTTCCCCAGTAATCTTGCTTAAAGAAAAGTTCCCTAGGCTGAAGTAAGCCAGAGATTTAAATTTAAAAAAAAAAAAAAAAAGCTATGTCTGTTAATTTTATTTTTCAATATAATTTCTGCATGGAAAAGTCTCATAGTAAACTTACAATGAATTTTAAATTTGCTTTAGATATGTAATCTGATCATTTACCTTTCTAGAAGCACTTATAACTGCTGAAAGCCTGGATTCTTCATTAAAATAGTTTCTAACACAGCCTACATGTCATGGTATCTGTGTCTCAACTGGTGCTGACTTTGCTTCCTGTGCTTTAGTCATTTAAGAGAAGGCTACATGGCAAGACCAAGAGGCCAGATTTATAGCCAGTTCTCCTTTCTCTACTCTAAAAGGAGGCAGGGCATGTGGGATGCAGGGGCATATAGGTCTGCAGAAATCAATTCAGCTCTAAGTTCTTGGGCAAAGCAAGTTCCAGGTGTGACCATGTGTGAACAGAGTATTTCCCAGGATAGAATTCAACTCCAGGATATGTAGTAAAAGGGAAACACACACACACACACACACACACACACTCACACATTTATATTTGGGAATCACATACTTTTCTTTCTTTCCTTTTTTTTTTTTCCTGTAAACTCTTCTGACTTAATCACCTCAGCAGGAGAGAGTGCTGATTTCAAGTCTTTAATATGGTCTGTTTCTCTCTGCCATTGTACTTTTGAGGTCAGTCAGTACATAACCATTATTTTAAAACATTCTGCAAAGAATTTCATTCAGCAGTAATTACTGAATGAGAACAGGTCTAAGGAGCCATTATTTCTTTTCAAATAGTTTCTTTTTTCTTTTCCAAATAGAGGATAAAAAGGGCAGAGGAGGTGAGGCATCTTCATTTGTCTCAGATGCAGTCATCGGCAACCTAGGTTTCACCCAGATTCAGGTTCTGTATGCTTATATTAGCAGTGGTTTCATTAACGATGTTTCCCAAGAATCCTCTGACAGTAGGACAGTAGTTTGTCTCTCCCTTTCAGAGTAAAATATCCTAGACACAGAGATGTAAATTGATTTGCCCAAGTTTGTAGAGTAAGGCTGCAACTGAGGCAGGATTTGAATTTATACCATGGAAGTGTTCCTCTTGGTAAAAGGTCTGTTAGACTCTGTTATAACCGCTGGAGGTGAAAATCATAAAGGTATCTATTCCCAGTAAGGTCTTCTTCCTCGGCTATTCCTGTCACTCTGTGTGTTACCAAAGTCCCACATGTCACCTGTAGTAAAAGCTTCCTGGTAATATTTTAAAGTAATTTTGTATGACAGTGGTGAACAACTGAAAGATATATTTTTGTTCATGGCATTTTGCTATCTCTTCTAAAAGACAGATTATATTTTACTAAAGATAAATACGAAATAGTGTTATTAGGTAGCTTAAATTATAATAAAAGGAAACAGTCACCATGTGTTTCTAAGCTACCTATTTCCAAAAGAAATCATTTTTAACTGCATAATTTTGAGTGCAGTTGGGTAGAAAGGTAAGGAGAAAATACTATATAAAAAGTCACTCATACCTGTTAAAAGGATGATATTGTCTGTATTTTCCACCTAGGTACTTTAATTGAATATATCAGAATGCTTCCTGTAGGGTAACTTTTCTGAAAGGCAGAAGAAAGGAGACCGTAGAGTATAATATAAGCCTGTTCAAGCAAGGATGGTAGGAAAACAGAATATTCCACTGTTTCACAAAGACCACTTTTATAACATCTTTGCCTTAAATTTTGAATTATGGCTCGTATTACAAATCAGTTTATTATTTATGTCTTAGAAATTAGTTATGTAATAAGTTGCATAGGAATATAACATTTATTGTATGAAAGCAAAAAGTATGTTTGGGGAAGGAGTGAAATAAGATTAACAAACTAGAGGGGGCTGGGCACAGTGGCTCGTGCCTGTAATCCCAGCACTTTGAGAGGCCAAAGAGGGCAGATTACTTGAGCTCTGCAGTTTGAGACCAGCCTGGGCAGCATGCTGAAACCCTGTCTCTACTGGAGAGGCTGAGGTGGGAGGATGGCTTGAGCCTGGAAGGCAGAGGTTGCAGTGAGCCCAGATCAGGCCACTGCACTCCAGCTGGGTGACAGAGCAATTCTGTCTCAAAACAAAAAACAAAAAACCTAGAAGGAGGGAGTTATTGAACAGCAAAGAGGTAAATGACTATAGGTAACATGGTACCTGTAGCCTTTTTTCATATTGTAAGGCAGTCTGTCTATTAAAATGTCCTTTAGAGAGCACAGAGCCGACTGTGAGACTAATTTCTAAGTGTACTAAATAATTTGGGGCTTAGATATGCTAAGGAGTTTGATCTGAATTAATTGCTGCTTTCTTCTAAAAGATTGGTAGAAATGGACTCTGTGCTGCCTCCAGTATCCCCTGCATACATGCACACAAACATACACACACAGAAAGTTGAAATTACACAGATACCTTGATAACTTCTTTTTTTAATTATTATTATTATTATACTTTAAGTTCTGGGATACATGTGCAGAACATGCAGATTTGTTACATACGTATACATGTGCCATGGTGGTTTGCTGCACTCATCAACCCGTCATCAACATTAGGTATTTCTCTTAATGGCTACCCCTCCCCTAGCCCCCCACCCCCTGACATGTGATGGTCCTCTCCTTGTTTCCATATGTTCTCATTGTTCAGCTCCCACTTATGAGTGAGAACCTGCAGAGTTTGGTTTTCTCTTTCTGTGATAGTTTGTGGAGAATGATGACTTCCAGCTTCATCCATGTCTGTGCAAAGATTATGAACTCATCCTTTTTTATGGCTGCATAGTATTCGATGGTGTATATGTGCCATATTTTCTTTATCCAGTCTATCATTGATGGGCATTTGGGTTGGTTCCAAGTCTTTGCTGTTGTGAATAGTGCTGCAGTAAACATACGTGTGCATGTGTCTTTATAGTAGCATGATTTGTAATCCTTGGGGGTATATACCCAGTAATGGGATCGCTGGGTCAAATGGTATTTCTAGTTCTAGATCGTTGAGGAATCGCCACACTGTCTTCAGTTGAACTAATTTACACTCCCACCAACAGTGTAAAAGTGTTCCTATTTCTCCACATCCTCTCCAACATCTGTTGTTTCCTGACTTTTTAATGATCACCATTATAACTGGCGTGAGATGGATACCCTGATAATTTCTAATAGCCGGTTAATTGATCATACTAGAGATTCTGAGTTGGCTATAACTAAAAGGCCTTACTTTAAAGAGATTACATCGGGATAACTTAGTATTCCAGTGCAGCTTTTCAGGGAGTCAGGGGCTAATAATATTAGCATCTTACCATGTGCTGGGCAGTGGTCTGGCTCTTTGCATATAATTCTCAACAACCTAACGAAATGGATATTATTATTAAGCTCAATTTGCAGCCAGGTGCAGTGGCACACACCGGGAGGCTGGTAAGAGGATCACTTGAGCCCAGGAGTTCAAGTCTAGCCTGGGCAACATAGTGAGACCCCCACCTCTTAAAAAACAAAAACAAAAAACTCAGTTTGTAGATGAGGAAACTGATTCACAAAAAGGTAAAAGTAACTTGTCTTGCCCCAGTCTGTACCCATAACCACTGCTCTAACGCTAAAAGAACCACATGATCTTATCATTGGTGCTGGCTTTAGTTACTTGGCTCTTACCAAGTTTTGATGCCTCTCAATTCATTTGTGGCATTTCTTTATTATAACTAACCAAAAAGCATCCTAAGTTACCCAACCAGGAATCTCTACCAATATATGAGATTTAGAAGGTAAGAATTCTTTTTAACAAATATGTGTTTACCCAACTCTAATTGGAAAGTGGAAAATAATCTTCTAGCAATTTGTAAACAATTAAGATGAGAAGATAGGAGATCCTGAGACCTTAGTATACTTTGAAAAACTGTTTGGCGACATGGTAAGTTGTGCCTTTACCCCTCAGGAGACTTTACTTTGACAAGGTATATTAAATATGTAGTTGTTTTTCCTAACACCCTTGTAGGATAGGTTAGTATTAATAACCCTATTTATGCAGGAGATGCTCTATGTGTAGAAAATAATGTTAATATACTAGGATCTCATAGTAGTTCCCGAATCAGAAATACCCTTTTTGGAGTTTTACACTTAGTTGATAGTCTTGTAGTCTCTTACTTCTAAGAAAAACCAAACTGCCAGGATTTGAATTAGATGCTAAATGCTTTGCAAGCAAGTAACAGCATTACACAGAAAACTGTTTTCCGTTTTCACCTGGGACCTTGTTACCTAAAGCATTTGATTTAAATAGTGTTGTTCCTTTAAAGAAAAATCATACCTCTCAAGGTTAGTGTAAGTCATAGAATCTCCCCATTTTGTGTCAGCAAAAAATAAGTCTTATGCATAGAAGATGACTTGCTACTTTCCAGGTATCTTTCCATTTTTCCTTCTCCAATATTTTCCTGTGTTTCTTTAATGAGAACATCATTCCGACCTCTGCCAGGAAAACAGGCAATATTTTTCCACAAAGGCCACTTTTTTTAGTTCCCCTTTGAGCTGGAGCAGACCTATACTGTAGTCTAAAGAAGAGAAATTTTAAGTTCTTCTGAAATACTTCATTTACCCTTAGAAACTGGAAGGAGTAATTTTAAAAATCAGGCAATGCAACTATCGCCAAACTATGTATGCAAATCATATCAGAATCCTAAACTGGTCTGGTTTTTTCGTTGTTGTTGTTGGTTTTTTGGGTGTTTTGTTTTGTTTTGAGAAGGAATCTCACTCTGTCACCAGGTTGGAGTGCAGTGGCGCAGTCTCGGCTCACCACAACCTCCGCCTCCCAGGTTCAAGTGATTCTTCTGCCTCAGCCTCCTGAGTAGCTGGGACTACAGGCATGCGCCACCATGCCCAGCTAATTTTTATATTTTTAGTAGAGACGGGGTTTCACCATGTTGGCCAGGATGGTCTCGATCTCTTGATCTCATGATCCTCCTGCCTCGGCCTCCCAAAGTGCTGGAATTACAGGCGTGAGCCACCGCACCTGGCCAAACTGGTCTGTTTTTAATAGTTTATTGTAAGAAAGTTAGTATTCACAATTCTAATCTTAAAGCATGTAGCTTTTATGTGATCATTTTGATGCCTACTTCCAAGAAATACCCTAACACAAACCTCTTATTCTTTTTTTATTCCTCCTGTTCTCCTCCCCGATTCTTCTCGTCTCCCTCTGAGAGATGCTGGCCCCAATTTCCTGAATTTGAGGACAAGACATTCTTAGAATGCACATGGCTTGCACAAGATGTCTGAGTTTGAGGTCATGCAGAAGGAGTAATTTAGCTTCAGGGTCCCTTGTGCACACAATATTTTATAAATTACCTACAAGGTATTTTTTCGTATTGCATAAGTTTAAAAAGATGAGACCAATTAAATTTTTACTGTGGGCAGAGGGTGGGAGAGAAACAGAAGAGAATCAAATGTTGAAGGAGGAAATCAACTTCAGAAAACGCAGAATTTCACTGGGTTCTAGTGCTAAAGGTTTGTCCTTTGCTTTTATAATGTTTTATACAACCTGTGTCAGTCAATGTGAAGAATGCTTTAATCAGCATCATTGTCATAATTATTTCCTCTTTGCTTTTAATAGTCATGCTTATTTATATCCCAATTAAGAATTGTCTCTGAGAAGTGTGATGTTCTTCATAATAAATTATACTCAATTGGGTGTGCAGAGTTGGTTGATGTCATGATTCTGTTTTATTTTAATGCTCTTATGTTTAGCTCCCCTGACTTAACTACACATACCAGATGGTGAAAACAGAAGTGAGGGCAAATTAACAACCTCTGTCCTGTCATAGGAGAATCTGGAGAAAGAAAGCAACTACCATTGCTCATGACTTCTTTCCCATTAGCCCTCCATGGGCGGACATGCACACACACACACACACACACACACACACGCACACCCCTTGCTCATGGCTTCTTTCCCATTAGCCCTCCATGGGCAGGCACACACACACACATACACCACACTCAGTCTTTATCAAGCTGTACTTTTCACTGCTCCCAAACACAAATGAGAATTTCTGTCCCTGTTGCTTTGCCCAACACTTTATTCTTCCTTGCCTAGAATGCTGGCTTCCCTACTGACCCGGGGGAAGCCTAGAAGCCTTGTAATAAGATAAACCTGATCCAGATCTCAGATCTACTACTTTTGACTTTAGGCAAGTTACTTTATTTCACTGAGAATCAGTTTCCTCATTCGTGAAATGAAGATGCACACGGTTTTTATGAGGGTAAAGTGGAAGAAAAAATATAAAGCACTCAAAAAATATTTCTTCTATTTCCTGTAGTTCCCCTTCTATAAGTCCTGCCTATTCTTTAAAATTCGAGTTCTAAGATTATTCTCTGAAGCACTTATTTGGAACAAGTATTCTTTGTTGTCTTGTATTTACTGTCTCCCCAAGTTGTTTGTCAATTTCTTGAGAGCTGAAACTCTTAAAAGAATCCTCAATTTCTGACATAGTCTTGTTAAATATGGTAGCCTCCAATGTATAATAGTGTAAAAGTGGAAAATGGAAAGTGACTCTCTAAACATGTGGTCCCCTTACTGTAAAGTCATTAAGTTGGAAAAGGCTTTGAGTCCATTACATTTTCTTGGCACAGTAAGGGAGATGGCATTAGAAGTACTTCCGTAAATTGTGAAATCTAAGAGAGCCATCAGTCAAGAAAGAGACATCTTGTGTTTCCATTCATGTAGAGAGAGCTTGATGTGGTGAATCTGTACATATAGATAAGATGATTGATTGGTTGATTGATAGAAGGATAGATAGATAGATAGATGGATAGATAGATAGATAGATCGGTCTATCTTTGAGACAACATTCTCTAAAGAATAAACTTAGAGTGTGTTTGAATGTTCTGGTAAAGGAGAGCTGCTACTTCTACACTCTTAACCAAAGAATTTTCCTCTAACAGGAAAGCTGTGATTCTCCATTGGAAATGCATTTTCTTTTTTTTTTTTTTTTTTTTTTTTGAGACGGAGTCTCGCTCTGTCACCCAGGCTGGACTGCAGTGGCCGGATCTCAGCTCACTGCAAGCTCCGCCTCCCGGGTTCACGCCATTCTCCGGCCTCAGCCTCCCGAGTAGCTGGGACTACAGGCGCCCGCCACCTCACCCGGCTAGTTTTTTGTATTTCTTAATAGAGACGGGGTTTCACCGTGTTAGCCAGGATGGTCTCGATCTCCTGACCTCGTGATCCGCCCGTCTCGGCCTCCCAAAGTGCTGGGATTACAGGCTTGAGCCACCGCGCCCGGCCATGGAAATGCATTTTCATTGACAATGTCCATGGAACACAGCGGGCAAAGAGGATAGCTATTCAGCTTGCCAGATCAGCTAGAACTAACCAAGGGTAGTCAAAGGAGGGACAGATGTCAGCCAGATTGCTGCCATATTAGATACAACTATCTGGTAACATACTCTCCTACCCAGAGAATGACCATCAGGTAGAGCTGAATAGTGGGGGTTTTGGTTCATACTAACACAAAACTCTTAATAGGATCAAAATCCTTTAACTCATAGGTAAAAGTCGCTGTAGAGGTCATTCCCACTATATGTGCCAAAAGTTATTTTTATTGACATGACCAGAACTTGTTTTCCAAAAGAAACATTGCAAAACATTTCCAAATGTTACATTGCAGTCTTAATTGTTGACTTTCTGCCATCATCTCCCTTTAATTCTTTGGCTTTTAATTTTTAATAATTTGTCATCTTTTGATATATCTCATTTTAAGCCATGATGCAAAAATAGTATTTTTCTCTGCTATAATTTATCTCAGACTTATCCAGGTATTAACCTGTCATTTCTCACAAATAGAAGGAAAACTTTTTGATGATATTTCTAACTTCAAGAAAATATTTCATGGCCGTTATGAATGGAACAAGGTCTTGGGGCTTAATCTTTGTTGTTACAGTTGTTTTTATCCTTCCAAATACTTGACAATAGCCTACAACTGAAACTTGAACTTCATTGCAAAATCTTGAATCACAGTAATGATCTGGCTTTGGGTGCTGCAGCTCACTGATTTTTGTATGTTCTGCTGAAGAAAAACCGGCATTGTCACATTTTTGCTCTTCTTGATATTTTAGGACCTTGTACTGTAGTACTACACAAGAGAGATATTTCTAATGTGCTATATCTGTGTCTCTTGTCATTGAGGTAATTGTCATGAGAAAACCCTGGACAACAGCCATGACAAACAGAAATATTTTGACAACTCACAGTCACTGGATGCTGCTGAAGAAGAGCCCTCTGAGAAAGGAACAGAGGAGGACCCTGTGTTCTCTGTTGAGAATTCAGGGAGGGACTCAGATGCCCTTAGACTTGAAAGTAAGTTGATTTGACCTAAGCTGTGCTTCTGGGGAAAAATCAACTCTCAAGCTTTAAGCTTAGGCTTTTCTCTACTTTTAAGAATTTGTTTTCTTCTTTTAACAATCATATTGTAGCATCATGAGGGTGACCCCCAGGTGGTGAGGCAGAAGACAAACTATAGTGTGAAAGTGTTCTTCACACTTTCTTTGTTCTCTCCTTCAGTGTCTTCTGTTGCTAGAACAAATCTGATTTATGTATCAGTCTTCTTAATGTTACTAGTATATTGAGTAAATCATTGTAAAAGGAACATAAGTTGCTTTTACACTAACCCAATAAAATATGAAGATTTGGAATAATGGGCTTACCTATTACGCCCTCTCCCAAGATTCCATTTTATGACCACATTTTGAGCTATGTTGTACTAAATGGTTCTTGCTTAGATTATCAGAATTGCCAAAATGCATGACTTCTTTTTAGTATTCACCCACTTGACCACTTTACTGTACGTGGAACTATGCATAACTCCTCCCCACTTCTTGAAACTCTCTTCTTTCCTCTTGGCTTCTGGAATATCACTTTCTCTTGGCTTTCTTCTATCCACACACCATCTTTTAAAATTTCTTTCACTTACTCTTTATTCTGCCCTTTATTTGTTGGGTTATGCAGGATCCTGACTTTGACCTTCTAGTCTCGTCCTTCTATGTATTATCTCTTGGTGATTCAAATACCCTTGACTACACCAATGACTCCAGACCTATATTTCAGCTAAGACATTCTCTACAACTCCAGATCTTATTTCTACCTTTTTTTTTTTTTTTTTTAGTGTACTCTTCATCTGGATGTGCCATAGGCACTTAAATGTAACATACCCAGAATTGAACTTCTCCTCATATGGGCCCTATTTTCTGAAATACTTCTAATTTCTACATTCCTGATCTCTGTTAACAACAGCACAACTCACCCAGACACCACTGTATCCAGTCAGTCTCTCAGACCTGTTGCATCTGTATCTCTTCATTCATTCCCTCTGCCACTGCTTGAATTCAGACTTTCTTCATTTCTGCCTGCACTATTGCAGTAGCGTCTCAATTTGGCTCTCTAAATCTAGTCTTTTATTTTAATCTGTATGTGAAGAAAGATAATACATGTAATCAATACAGAATTTTAAAAGTGGAAACAACCAATGTTACTAATTTTTTGTACATCCAAAGAGTTGTTTCTAAAATGTAGATCTGATCAGATTTGCAAGTTACTTAATCTTCCTGAGCCTTTCTTACCTCATTTATTTAAAAACAAACCAACAAAAATGCTTCATAGAGTGGTTTTGAGTATTTAAATGAAATAACTTGGTGAAGCATTTATTTTAGTGCCTGGTACTCAGAACCCAGTAAATGTTCTACAAACATAGGTATAACTGCAACTTCAGGAGTCAAAGTCTTTACAAGCACATACACATAGTACATGATCAGTAAACATCTGTTCAGTTCAAGGGAGCCATAATATATTTGCACAAGAATTGTTACAGGAAAGGTTCCCTGTTTGCTTTTCTAGGTTATCTACTCAGAGTTCCCAGTTTTCTCTTGCTATACTGACCCAGCTAGAAAAAGGAAGAACACCACTGGTGGCAACGAATACTTATGATTATTATTTTCTGCTCAGAAGAGAATGATTTCCCTACCTACCTTAATCCGAGTGATTTAATCTAAGTCTTTTGTGCTTTCTGATTACTGGCTTGAAATTTTATGTCATTGCTTATATGTTAAATCATAAGCATATCTGCAGCTTTCCAATCGACTTCAAACCAGATGACTGCTTTTTCAAGAGAACCCTAGGACTCAAAACAGAATTGCCCAAGGCCCTATGGTGGTAATCTTTTTTTATATTTTTGAGAAGGAGTCTTGCTCTGTCACCCAGGCTGGAGTGCAATGGCGCGGTCTCGGCTCACTGCAACCTCCACCTCCTGGGTTCAAGCAGTTCTCCTGCCTCAGCCTCCCAAGTAACTGCGATTACAGGCACATGCCACCACACCCAGCTAATTTTTTTGTATTTTAGTACAGATGGGGTTTCACTGTATTGCCCAGGCTGGTCTCAAACTCCTGAGCTCAGGCAATCCACCTGCCTCGGCCTCCCAAAGTGCTGGGATTACAATCATGAGCCACAGCGCCCGGCCCTATGGTGGTAATCTTAATTTGGAACCAAGTTTGTCTAATTCCTTAGAATACGCTTTCTTTTTTGTGAGACAAAGGGACATATTCCCTCTACAGTATTGTTATTAAAGATAGTATGTGCCTTACTTGCCTTTAGAAGCCACAATCTTAAGTACTCTAGCACCCATTGATATTACTCATGCAAGATTTCTGGAGGAAGATGTTTTTGGTCAGATTTTGCTGGTCATCTCTTTGAATTTGTGTTCTTTACCTCTTTCTATGGCTATGTTTACTTCTGTCTTGTTTTGAATCTAGCACTCATCTTTCCATCCTCTGCTCCCTAAAACTCCTTGAAACTTCTCTTCCAAGATTGTTAATGCTGTTTCTTATCAAATATAGTCACCTTCTGTTAATCGGCTTCTGATATTCCACTCCCTCTCAGTAGTGTTCTCTGTAGCCATTAACTGGCTTCTATTTCTATTCCAGGTGTGGTGATCCCAGTTTCTTCCTGGATAACCATTGTCATCTGATCCAAAAGTCTTTCCTAATATTGAGCTAAAACATGACCTCTCATTTCTAGTTTTGTCTTATGAGGCCAGCAACGTCAGTCTTGTTTCTCATTAATAGCACATTCCTGTAGGTATTGAAAATGGTTATTGTTCCTGCCTACCTTCCTTTCCTGTGTCTTTGCTTCTCTTCAGTTAAATGTCCCCACTTCCTTGAATAACTTAATGTTATGGCATCTAGTCTCTTCACTGTCTTTGAAGTAATCTCCTTGGAATTTTTCAAAATCTTTTCAAGCCCGAATTTTTGGTGTAATATATCAGCTACTCTTCCTGCCACTGGATCCCCTTAGATTTCTTCAGTCCCTCTTCTGAAGTTTTGAGTACTTTTTGCCAAGTATATTTTCTGTGAATGTGCTCTGCTTTGCACATCTCCTAAAGTGAGGTGCCCAGACTTAAACATGAATCTCCAGGTGTGTGTGGAACATTTCAAGCTTCTTTTTGTTTTCAACAGAACTACATATGCATAGCTACGTTTCTTTCTTTCTTTCTTTCTTTCTTTTTTTTTTTTTGAGATGGCGTCTTGCTCTGTTGCCCAGGCTGGAGTGCAGTGGCACAATCTTGGCTCACTGCAAGCTCCGCCTCCCGGGTTCATGCCATTCTCCTGCCTCAGCCTCTCGAGGTAGCTGGGACTATAGGCGCCCACCACCACGCATGGCTAATTTTTGTATTTTTATGAAGCAAGATTTTACCATGTTGGCCAGGCTGTTCTCAAACTCCTGACCTCAGGTGATCCGCCCACCTCGACCTCCCAAAGTGCTGGGATTACAGACGTGAGCCACCATGCCTGGCCCATAGCTTCATCTGTTAACACTTCTCCTAGTCCCTGTGATTCTTGATAGTACCTAATATGGCTCAGATACAACCATAAACCTTCCCACTACCCTGGAATAGGCTTCATCTCTGTAAAGGATGTGAACTCACATCTCACATAAACCTCACTGTGGATGCTCACATTCTCTCCAACTTCACAATATTTATTCTTCTTTTTCCCAGTGTGAAAATGGTGCATGGTAACGAAAATCGTTTTCAGTTTATATCATACCATCTGTCCTACAAGCAGCAAGATTTAGTTATTCCTCTTGCTTCAAGCATAATTTGAAACCTTCTGAGATCTCTCTACAATCCAGACCTTTCACCAAACCAGAATTCTGTATTTTCAGCTGTACAGGACAGTTGTGTAGGGCAGTGTTCTATATAGGACAATATCTGAAGATACATTCCTCCATCCATTCTTGTCTAGACTGTAAGTTCCATGGGTTGTTACCACCCAGCCCTCAGCACATTGCTAGATACAGCAACAAATATTTTCATGAATTAATGACTAGTGTCTACAATTCCAAGTCTTTATCCTGTTGCCCTTTCCTAACTCCATTGTCTTTATAAATATCATTCTGTTTACATATTCACAGATTCTAAACCTGTAGTCATATATTAAAAATCCCAGTTTTTCACATTAGACTTAAAAATCTTGAAATCATTTTTGAGCCTATCCTATTACTAATTTTTCTCCATTAACATTTCCTTGTATACCTCTTTACCCTCCCTTTTTAAAAAATTCCTTTTCCCTTTACCTTAAGACAACCCACTTCTATAACTCTTTTTTTTTTTTTAATACTTTAAGTTCTAGGGTACATGTGCACAACGTGCAGGTTTGTTACATATGTATACATGTGCCATGTTGGTGTGCTGCACCCATTAACTCGTCATTTACATTAGGTATATCTCCTAATGCTATCCCTCCCCCTCCCCTCTCCCCACTCGCCACAATAGGCCCCAGTGTGTGATGTTCCCCTTCCTGTGTCCAAGTGATCTCATTGTTCATTTCGCACCTATGAGTGAGAATATGCGGTGTTTGGTTTTCTGTTCTTGTGATAGTTTGCTGAGAATGATGGTTTCCAGCTGCATCCATGTCCCTACAAAGGACACGAACTCATCCTTTTTTATGGCTATATAGTATTCCATGGTGTATATGTGCCACATTTTCTTAATCCAGTCTGTCACTGATGGACATTTGGGTTGATTCCAAGTCTTTGCTATTGTGAATAGTGCTGCAATAAACATACGTGTGCATGTGTCTTTATAGCAGCATGATTTATAATCCTTTGGGACACTTCTATAACTCTTATAAAGATTCTTAAATACCTTTCTAATTGGTCTCTTTGTCTTCTGTCTTCTCTTTCCTTGTCCAACACCCCTGTTCCAATACACAAACTGATTTACTACTCTAAGACTTTAACCTTCGTAATTATTATGGCCCTCATCCTGTTATTCTTCTGCTTAAGAAACAAGAGGCTCCCTTTACAACGAATCCTCTTCATGACTTTCTCACACATTTGTAACATCACCTACCTTTCCTAAGTGTCTTATTTGTTGCTATCCCCTGTATACATTCTTGGTTGTAATTAATTTGAAATTGGTCATGCCTTCCATGTGCCTTTACTATCCCTGTATGTATGTGTGTGGACAAATGAGTCTATGCATACATGCTTTTTTAAAAAAAAAATGTCACTCTGGAAGGCTGGATGCAGTAGCTCACACTGGAATCCAAGCATTTTGAGAGGCTGAGGCAGGCGGATCACCTGAGGTCAGGAGTTCAAGACGAGCCTGGCCAACATAGCGAAACCCCATCTCTACAAAAATACAAAAAAAATTAGCTGGGTGTGGTGGCCTGCACCTATAATCCCAGCTATTTTGGAGGCTGTGGCAGGAGGATCACTTGAGCCCAGGAGGCAGAGGTTTCAGTGAGCTGAGATCGCGCCACTGCACTGCACTCCAGCCTGGGTGACAGAACAAGACTCTGTCTCAAAAAAAAAAAGTCACTCTGGGGAGTGACCTCCCTGGCCCTCTACTCTGTCTGTCTAAATCCTGCCTCAGGTAGTCCCCCTTTCTCTAAGAAGCATTTGTGATTACATGCAAGTATTTTTTCCTCTTAAAAAAAAAGTTAATTGTTCTCTTTATTATTTCATGTATGTAGTTTTCTGTCTCCAACTTGATTATAAATTCATTATATTTAATTTCTTAAGGTTAGAAACTTTCCATTTTTTTTTGTTCCCGCCTACAGCTTACAGAGATAGACACATAGTAGGCTATCAATAAAGTTTGGTTTATTTTTTGCTAACTCAGAGCACACTTATAATCTACTTATTCCTCACCTGTGAGGAGAAAATATAAAAATATGTACATATTTAGTGTTGTTTTTTAGGAATTGCTCTTGCCCCAACCCCAGCAGCCTTTAGAAAAGCCTAATGGCTACCAGCAACAGAAGCCTGCAGCAAGCTCCGTATTCTCTCTTCATTTGAATATCAGTTTCCATTGATGAAAGCCCCTCTCTCTCAGAAGTTTTAAATAATGATAAATATTACCATATGTTAGGAGCACAGGGAAGCAGTAACCTTGGGTTACTGGGTTTGCAGAACTCTTTGTAGCTAAACAGCATGATTTTTTTCCAGTGTGTTGCTTAACAACAGGGATATGTTCTAGGAAATGCGTCCTTGGGTGATTTTACCATCGTGGGAACATCATAGAGTGTACTGTACTTCCTTACACAAAGCTAGGTGGTATAGCCTACTGTGCTCCCGTGTTATATTGTGTAGCCTCTTGCTCCTAGGCTACAGACTTCTACAGCACGTTTATCTGCTGAAACACTGTAGGCAAGCATAACACAATGGTAAATATTTGCGTCTCTAAACGTATTTAAATGCAGAAAAGGTACAGGGGAAATACAGTATTATAATTTTATGGCACCACTGTGGTATATGCAGTTCATCATTGACCAGAACTTCATTATGTGGTGCATGGCTGTGATACCATGTTCTAAATCCCTGAACAAGCCAGAATTACCAACTGAAGATTACTGCACTAGAATAGTGAAACTGGCGTTTTGTGAGGTATCAACCCAGAGCTCTCAGGTTTTCCTGTGGGTATATGTTACAAAAGGAGATGTTTTGTTATTTGTTCTTGTACCCTATCTACTTCCTAAAGGGACTAGGGATAACTTTCATGGAATGCACAATGTAACATCCAGCCATTAATACAAAATAAACAGGAAAAGTTAAGTAATGCAGAATTTTTTAAAAGAAAGCCTTCTGTTAAGAAACTCGGGCTGATTTTGCCTGAACTTCCTTGTTATTCAAGCATAGAGGAAAACTCAAGAGGGTTGTGTAGCCTTCATTGGATAATAAAGGAAACATACTGAGTTCTCAAGAGAGAGAATTTTTGCTAGGCCATTATGCTGAGAGTCTTCCATCGGGGTCTTTTAGAGACTTGAGCCACCTAAATAATATCTTGGTAATCATTTTAGAAAGAAATTATTGTAGTATATTGCTATTTCTTGTATCAGCCATTAGTGAAAAATGGGAGCCTTCATGTAGAATTAGGATAGTTTTCCATTAAATAAATCATTTTTCAGTTAAGTCAGTTAAGTCAGCTATATGGTCTGGACACACAGCTATGTCCAGATATTTGAATAAACCTTGAAGAATCCCATATATTAAATAACATAATAAGCTTCATCCTTGCCGTCTATGTTTTGAATGTAGAGCAAGTGGATCTTTTTTAAAAAATAGTATATCACATACCTGTCCTCATGCTCACTAATAAGAGAATCTCTGCCTGCCTGCTGTCTAGCTGCCACTGTTCTCAGCCAGGCTTTTGGCAAACGCTAGATGACAAACTTGGTATTTTATTATGTATTTTGAAGATGCTGAATAGTATTTTTATCACATTGGGCTATAGAAGTGCCTCTAAGCAGAGCCAAAACGTTTCTCCAAAAGCAGGGTTGGAGTCACCCAAGGACTTGAATGAGTACTATGTACCTTTTACTAACATGCTGGCCCTTGAATTTCAGGTACGGTGGTTGAGGAGAGCAATGGCTCTGACGAGATGGAGAACTCAGATGAAACCAAAATGTCAGAAGAAATACTGGCTTTGGTGGATGAATTTCAACAGGCATGGCCTTTGGAAGGCTTTGGGGGTGCACTGGAGATGAAAGGGCGGCGTCTAGACTTACAAGGAATACGGGTGCTGAAGAAAGGTCCCCAGGATGGAGTGGCCAGAAGCTCTTGCTACGGAGACTGCAGAAGTGAAGATGATGAAGCAACAGAATGGGTAAGTTTGCCAGCTTAATTCTTACAAAATTGTAGCCCATGTCCTTCAGGGGATCCTAGTATGCAAAGTGGAAGTTTCTGTTGGATATGTGGCACTACTTGGCTGCACACTCCAGGACAGCCTTCACATTGGAATTTTACCGGGAGGAAGCCTTTCATGTTACTTATGTATTGCTGGCTCTTCTGGGAGGCAGGAGGAAATGGGATGGGTGTGAAGCCACAGTCAGAGCCTGCAGACTTGGAACTGTCCAGTTCAGACATCTTTCTTTTCAGTTTCTCCTATACATTCTTCAAGACTAGGTTATTTTGTTCATTTCACTAACCATTTTTTATTTAGGTCTTTAAGAGTTAAATTCAAGGAGAGAACCTGAGCACAGGACTTGGTTATTCTTAACTAGTATTCACAAGTCATTGACAGATTTGATCACTGGTCTCATTTGTCCCTAACATGTTTCTGTTTCCCAGATTACATTCCAGGTCAAACGTGTAAAGAAACCCAAAGGAGATCATAAGAAAACTCCTGGGAAAAAAGTAGAAACAAGTCAGATAGAAAATGGACATCGTTACCAAGCAAACCTGGAGATCACTGGCCCCAAGGTGGCATCTCCTGGGCCACAAGGTAAATTTGAATGTTTAATATACCAATTTCTTGTTTTAGATATCACTGTCTCATTTCTCACAGAGGCTGTATTTGTAACTTGAAATAGTTCAGATGAGATGATAAAGGGGCAAAGTGATCAAGAAACCATTCTGTCTTCTGTATCAATGAAAACAGTGTTCAAACGCTAAAACATTATGGAAATGAAATTCCAGTGGATTTAACATTACGTGTAATAAATCATAAAGGAAGAAAAACTAGGTGAATATTCACATGTTCTTTCCATGTGGAAAGAACTTTCTAAGGCAGAGAGAGAGAAAGAAAATAATAATTCTGACACTGGAAAGCACCACAAAATAAGACAAAGGATTGAAGCGAAGTATTTTTTGTAGATTATTTTTGTATATATTTACAGAATATATGATAAGCAGAGGGTATCAATATCATTTAAAGAGCACTTACAAATCAGTATGAAACATCCAGTATTTCAAAAAAATGTATGCAGCGTACATAGGCAGCTCACCAAACACACACACACACACACACACACAGATGGCCACTAAACTTGAGAAGATGTTCAACCTCATCAGCAATCAAAGGAGTGCAGGCATAAACAGTAAGATACCAGTTTTGATTATCAAATTGTTTTTAAATGTGTAACACACATTTTATTTAAATGAAGTGAATTTTGGGGTAGTCTGACTAGACGCATCAGAAAATTTAAAAATATACCAGTTATTCTACTTATAGTAATTTACCCTAAGTAAATCATCTTACAAGTGCCATAGATGTAAGTAGAAAGATATTGATCATGGGGTTGCTTATAATAAAAATTTGTAAACAACCTGAATGTTGTAATTGCCTAACATAACAACAGCATAACACGTTCATGCTGCATAATAGGCAGCCAAAATATTGGTAATATACTAAGAAAAGCAATTTATAAAGTAGTAAATGTAGAGAATACCTTAATCATTATGCTGTATTTCATCAACTACATTTTTTTCACATTTCAATATCTCTGAAATTGGAATACATCTTAGAGTTGATAGTATCTTATATAATAATTGGCACTGTTTTTCTTTCTTAAATCCTTTAAAATAATGTATATTTACAGTTGGCAGCATCTTAGATTTGATGAAATATGGTATAATAAACAAACACATAGAAACAAAAGTAGGAGGAAATACATCAAAATGTTATAAATGGTCATCTCTGGGTGCTAACAGAGCTATAGGTGATTTTTATTTTCTTCTGTATGACTTTTCCATTTTTAAAATATTTTACAATAAGCCTGTATTACTTTTATAAACAAAAAAACTAAAAATGTATTATAAAAGTGAAAACTAAAGCTGAATATGGTTGAGATGATATGAGAGCACTTAAGCAGTTTTAAATGTATTCAAATTGGTGGGCCCAAGTAGGGCATTGAATGTACTTGCAAATGGGATCATGGAACCACTTATTGGCATTAAAGTGAAAAGCTCTAAAGCATAGAGGACAGAAATACTAGAGAGATTCAAAATCCCAATTTTCAGTTAAGTATGGATTCTATTCACTGCTAACTAATCAGCTTCATGATAAATCCTGACCAAGTTATAAAGCAAAGTATTAAATAGTTTGTGAGCCCATGGGGGAAAAATGGAGATCATTAAGAGCCATTGTAGATTTTCTAAGAACTAATAATAATGCTTAACTAATTTCATTTCCTTTTTTGGTTAGGGCTACTAGACTGGAAGACCAGGAAAGTGCCATAGACATAATGTAACTGGATTTCAGCAAGGCATTTAACAGAGCCTCTTATGATATCCTTGTGAACCAGATGGAGAGATGTGGGCTTGAAGCCTTCCCATTGCCTACAGGATAAAATTCAAACTTCCTAGTGTGGTGTACAAGACCCTTTACAACCCGCCTCTGTGTACCCTTCAACACCATTCTCTGAACCAACCATGCTCATGTTTTTACCTCAGTGCCTTTGCACATGCTGTTCCCTATGCCTGGAATGCCCTATGCCCCCTCTGCCCTCTGCCGTGCTAAAATATCCCTCATCCTAAACTTCAAAATCAAGTGCCATCTCTTCCTTGTTACCTTCAGGCAGAATTAGTTACTCTTTCCTCTGTGCAATTGTTCTATATCTTTGCTCTAGCTCTTTTCCTATTGTATTGTAATGATTTGTTTATGTTTACCTTCCTTACTAGACTGTGAGCTCAAGAGCAGGCCGTCTTATGATTCCTGTCTGTACCCCTAGTGTCTTTTATGGTTCTCAGCCCCTTATAACAGGTGCTCAATAAATATTTTTCAAATGAAATTATTAAATGTAAAAGAAAATAAGATTTTTTGTGAAAATTATGGCTTATTTAAGTTATTAATTTAAAGAGAGTTAATTTGAAACTCTTTCAAAACTGTTCCTTTCTGTTTTGTTAAAATCTCAATCTAAACCCCTGCCTGTACCTCAAACAGTTTTCTACTGTTGGTAAATTCCTATAATATAAAAAGTGCTATACAGAACTAAAGTTCTCCTTCCTGCCTATTCCATTATAACTCCTTCAGAAAACCCCTCCCAGACAAGACAGTTCTGCTCTTTTCTTGGGGATTTGATGTAAGTAAAGCGCCCAGACCCAAAAAGTAGTACCTACGAAGGATATTAATAAACAGAGCTTTAAAATTTTTTGTAGCTTTAAATAGCTTGTTGATTGGGAACATACACGTTAGAGTCAAACAGACTTGGATCAGGATCCCAGCTCTGCCATTTCCTAGCCAGGTGACCTGGGCAAGTCATCTAGTCTCCCTGAGTCTCTGTTTTCTCATCTGAGAAATGAGGGTTAAAACCTACTTCAGGCCAGATGCAGTGGCTCACATCTATAATCCCAGCACTTTGGGAGGCCAGGGTGGGAGGATCACTTGAACCCAGGAGGTTAAGGCTACAGAAAGCTAGTATCATGCCATGGCACTCCAGCCTGGGCAAGAAAGCAAGGTGCTGTCTCTAATTAAAAAAAGAAAAATGGAAAAAAGTTATGAGGTTAAGGATGTAAAGCACTTAGCACGGGATCTGAATACACAGGAAGTACTCTTCAAATAGATGATAACCAGGCTGGTTCTTGGACTGTGGTGTTGTGGCGGGGGCTGGGGGAAGATGATCATCTTTCATTAACATCATTATTCCCTGCTGCTCTTCTTTATAGCAGTGGTTCTCTCTACTGGGTGTGATGTTGCCCCCCAGGGGACATTTGGCAATATCTGGAGACATTTTTGTTGTTTTATCTGGGGAACGGTGCTACCAACATCCAGTGGGTAGAGGCCAAAGATGATGCTAAACACCCTCCAATGCACAGGACAGGTCCTCAAAAAATTATCCAGCCCAAAATGTCAATAATACCAGGTTGAGAAACCCTGCTTTAGGGATATATGTTTCTACTAAGTTGGAGTTGTCTTTATAAAATCAAAATACAGAGGGGGCAAAAATTAAGTTTGGTAAGACTGTTAACATTGAAGAATACCTTAACCCTTATTTCATGTTGCTCAGTCTTAAATCCACCAAAGGACTCATTTATTCTTTCTTCTCCACCTGTCTTTACTCAGAGATGATCTTTAGTCCCATTGCATAATGACAAGATTTTAATTAGACCATAGATGGGGGAAATGCTAAAGACTACAAGAATGACTAGCACCTCCAAATACACCAATCTGGGTGAAGTAATCATCAGGGCACAAGGCCCTTTGGGTTCTGTTCCTTTGCAATCGCGTGGATTCATGGCATACTTTCCTTCCAGGAAAAAAACGTGACTACCAGCGTCTGGGATGGCCCAGCCCAGACGAATGCGTCAAACTCCGCTGGGTAGAGCTGACTGCCATCGTGAGTACCTGGCTTGCAGTTTCTTCAAAAAACATTGAGTAAGTATGTTAAGCCTCTCCCTCCTTTATGGCATTTGAGTTCCACTGAACCCAGCTGACTTTAAGGATGCCCTCTTAACAGAGCGTAGAAAAGTTATCCTTTCTAGAGCTGAATTTTCAAAGGATGACCATGCTGACCATGGCCCCCAGGTGGACCCAACCCATTGTAGCAAAGCCGTGAGTGTGCTTCCCTTCCCGGTGCCTTCACCTGTCCTTCGTAAGCTATCTAGCAGCCATGTATAACCTGCTTAGTTTGCATTGAAGACTGGATCCTCTTTATAGAAGCACAAAACCCATAGTTTCTCATGAATATCATGCAGTTGTAAGGGAGCCAGAGCAAATCCAGATTCGCAAACACCTACCGAGACATACTAGGTGCCTCTGATAACTGCTTTCTCCTCACTGGACACTCACTCTCTTTTGCTGACCCCTTTTCTACCCTTTAAGTGTTGGAGTTCCCCAGGATTTACCACTAAGCCTTCTTATTTTGTAATCACGTCTAGTCAGACTGATCTACTCCCAAAATTCCAATCAACACAGATGTACTAACAGCTCCCAAACTTGAATCTCCATACCAGACCTTCTACAACGCCTTCAACTCATTTGTCTGTCTCCCTGACCTGTCTTGTCTAGATTGCACTCAGGCATCCCATGCTCAGGAAAACTAAAGTCATAATTTTCTTGCCCACTCTCCATATTAAAAAATTATTGTTTCGTTCGTTTTTTCTTTTCCTATTTTTAGTAAATAGCTCCAGCAATGCTTAGGCCAAAAACCTGGGAATTATCCTTAACAATTTTCCTCCCTTGCTCTTCAAATTCAGCCTGTTACCAATTCTTAGCACTTTTACTCCCTGAGTATTTTTCAAAACCACCTACTTTTCTCCATCTCCATTACTGCCTCCTCAAACCAGAGCATAACCATCCCTACATCGGTTCATCCAGTACCTCCTAGCTGGTCCTCTTACTCTGTTCACTCTTGCCTCTGTTCAACCTATTCTCTCCACAGTACTCAGAATTCTTCAAATATAAGTCAAATCATTCTTAAAGCACTCTAGGAAATTCTTACTGCTATTTAAAGTGGACTTGATCTGCTTTTCTTGATCTGCTCCCTGCCTGTTTTTTCATCCTCTCTTTTGCCCTCTCTCCTGCCAGGACTGTCACACATGGTGTCTCTTTTGTCTGTGGCATTGTTCTCACTATGGGTTCTCAGCTGGTCAATTCATACTAAACCTTCTGGCCTCAACTTAATCTTACCTCCACAGAATCCTTTACTAGCTACCTCCCTGCTCCACCAGTGCAGAGGCAACGTATACCCTCCTGGAGTGTACTGTCATTGCACCATATTTTATCTTTTATAACTTATCACATGTAATAAATGAATCACTCACAAGAGAATGAACATGATAACAGCAGGGACTGACTATGTTTTACTCATTATTATAGTGCTTGTATCTGACATGTAATAGGCTGTAAATAAATAATGAGTGAATGTTTGCCTAATAATTGTTAGACTTTTTAAATAGCTGCAAGTAAAACATGGCAGTGCCAATTTGTCATATTAGTGCATATGACAGTCTATAATAGTTTGTATATGGTGGGAAAATGAAAGGAAGTACTTAGTCTTACACCTAAATACAGTGTACGGCTGTTTATCTCTATAAAATTTACTAAGCTTTAGGTAACTTTTTCTGTGGGGAGGAATGTGCTGCTGTGCATAAAAGAAAACTAAAAGATAATAACCAGTTGTGGGTATTTATCACCACTTATATCTTGGAAGAAGAAATCCTAGAAGAAAACTTACCTCGTTTAAAATCAGGGGATAGCATGTTGAAGCTATGATGAGCTGATTGTTAATGCTGTCTCTCTTCTCTTCACACCCACTCAAAAATTTCCTAATGTGGTCATCTCCATTTCTCAGCATCACAGAACACATAGACTTTGCCACCCCTATACAGCAGCCAGCAATGGAGCCTCTTTGCAATGGCAATCTCCCCACGAGTATGCATACCCTGGACCACTTGCATGGTGTTTCCAACCGAGCCAGCCTGCATTACACAGGGGAGAGTCAGCTAACAGAGGTGAGTGCTCAACTTTGTTCAGGCTGGTTTTTAGCCTCACAATTAGGATGCACATTGATAGTGGAAAGCACAGGTGACCAGGCCTTTAAAAAAAAAAATAGGGGCTTTTTTTCAGTTAGGCATCACCTAGGTGGATTTGGGCCAAGCCTGATTTCTTTCAGGCCCTTGGACTGAGCTTATTAGTCTTTTTTTATTTATGACCATGGAATTTTAATCCTAATTTACCCCTCAAGGGGAGTAGTTCTGCCTTGCCATCAAATACAGACTCTTGAGAAAAATGTTTGGGGCAGTTAATTCTCCTGTTGACATTTTTAAGAAGGAAGGTAAGGAAGGCAGACCCAATATATACCTAGCAAAGTATCTACCTAGAAGAATTGGAAAAACATGTCACAAGTATCCAACAGTAGAGCATTGGTTAAATAAATTTTGGTATAGAAGTAAGATAGTATACAGTGGCACCATTAGAAAATATATAGAAATATTCTTATTGACATGAATAAATTTTCACAGTATATAATGTGAAAACATAGGTAACAGTATATAGTATAATTCAATATTTTGTGAGAAAACGTACATAGAAAAATATCTGAAAGACATATAAAGGTGTTAAAAGTGGTTGATACCTCTCTATATGTCTTTACATGTCTGAATGACAAGATTACACATAGTTTATTTCATTTACTCTGTGGTCTAATGTCGCTATAATGAATGTGTTTTATATTCTGTAATTTTTGTTAAATGTGGGAGAGCTGAGGGGATGCTAAAACCGCCTTAAATGTATCTTCCATAGATTACCTTACCAATAGGACCACAGCATGTATCCCAGAAAAACAGTTTGCCTCTGTGGTATGGTGCCCGACTCAGCATTAGCAGTATCATCTAGATCCTGCATCGTTTTCATTCTACTAATCTGCCATCTTCCTTCCTTCCAGGTATTACAAAATCTCGGCAAAGACCAATATCCACAACAGTCGCTTGAACAAATTGGCACCCGAATTGCCAAAGTTTTGGAAAAGGTAAGTCTCCCCACAGAAAAGCTGGAAACAATTGCCCTCCTTCTAACTTCTTTTCTAGGTTATTTCCTCCTAAGTGTCTCTAACCTCTTCTGTTAGTTACTTAGCACTTGGTGGCTCAAAGGATAATGTGAAATAACTCCCCTCAGAATGTTTCAGTCACTTTTTAAATATTCTTTTCTGTCTCTTTGCCTACCTTCCGTGGTGAAACTTACCTAGTCAGTTTTCTCTTCTTTACCCCAGTATGTGTGTATAGAGGTGTTAGTATTGGAAACCATGGAATCTAGGTATATGAAATAAGTCAGATGTTCTTCTGATGGTGAAGAATATTTGGTATTTTGGATGATGGATGGGAAACACACTTTGAAATGTCTTTTCTCTTTAAATCATGAAACAAAATATTTACCAAATTGCATTTTCATAGAGCCTACAGAAAATATCATTGAGAGATTCTAAGACACCTCTTCTTCTGTGTGATATTTGTGTAAAGAGGAGGGGTTTTTTAATTTAATTTTATTACTTTATGACTAAGAATCTCTCTACTACTGTATAATATTAAATAGCTAATTTAGCATAGTCATTTAAAGAATTAACCCAACTTCAAATATGAATGTGACATTGTGAGACAGTGAGATAGCAACTTCCTTCATCTTCCGGATATCGCACATGGAAAAATCATCAGCAGACCCCAATTATAATGAAACTAGGGCAAGCACATGATCCCCAGACTTCAAAAAAATGTAAGGATTGCCAAAAGTGGTTATGATCCACGCAAAACCATACAAGATGAATTGTAGCAGAAGTCAGGCAGGGTTAGCAATTTCAGAAAACATCAGCAAAATTCTACTACCTGAAGGAACTTTCTACAAGTAGCTCAACCAGGAAAATCCTGAGTAATAAAAACAGAGCAGACACAGCACTGATACAAAAATAAAAGAAAACCGGCTGGGCCCAGTGGCTCACACCTGTAATCCCAGCACTTTTGGAAGGCCGAGGCAGGTGGATCACTTGAGGTCAGGAGTTCAAGACCAGCCTGGCCAACATGGTGAAACCTCATCTCTACTAAGAATACAAAAATCAGCCGGGTGTGGTGGCATGTACCTGTAATCCCAGCTACTTGGGAGGCTGAGGCAGGAGAATCAGTGCTAGCCCAGGAGGCAGAGGTTGCAGTGAGCCGAGATCATGCCACTGCACTCCAGCCTGGGTGACAGAGTGAGACTCCGTCTCAATAAAGAATGAATGAATGAATACCATAGGAAAAAGCAGTAAAACTTACCAAAGAACACACAGCAGGAAACTATTGTCATGGAACACATTATAATTCAGACTAAACTTTTCTCCGTGGATTAAAATATTAGGCCAGGCAGAGTGGCTCATGCCTGTAATCCCAGCACTTTGGTGGACAAGGCAGAAGGATCATTGGAGCCCAGGAGTTTGGGCCAGCCTGGGCAACATGGCGAGACCCTGTCTCTACAAAAAAATTAAAATGTTTGCACACACCTGTAGTCTCAGCTACTTGACAGATTGAGGTGGAAGGATCGCTTAAGCCCAGGAAATTGAGGTTGCAGTAAGCCATGATCATGCCACTGTACTCCAGCCTGGGTAACAGAGTGAGACCCTGTCTCATTTAAAAAAAAAAAAAAAAGTCGCCTGCATAAATAAAGAACACAAAGCAAAAATATAAAAACACAGGAGAAAGATTAGCAATGGATATAAAAACAGGAGATAGAAAACTGAAATATATTAAACTTGAGTGCCAGGCCAAACAGGTCAGTAGTAGAAAAATTTTGTCATAGAACTGATGACAAAATTGGAAGGAGCAGCAAGAGAAATACAGCACAAACACAGAAAGGGACATAGAGGACAGAAGTGACAAGTGACTAAAATAAAATAGAGAGTTAAAGAAAAATTGAAGATATTATGTTAGAGAGGAACATATTTTAAGCTCTACATTCAAATAAGATTTGAGTCTTATTCTATTTCTGATTTTGTTAAAAGGGTGCACTGTGTGCCATAGAAAACTGATCCAGAACAGTCAACAGCAATGCTTATTGAAGCAAAATTACTCCATCTTGGAAGAAAAATTTAAAAAATTAAAAAGAAAGAAAGGAAGGAAGAAAACAAATATAATCAGATATTTCAACAGCAACTCTTGATTCCAGAAGACAATGGAGTAACATATTTAGGATACTTAAAGAATAAAAAAAGATGAGCCATGGATTTTATGTGCTACCAAACCAACCATCAATATAGAGTCCACAGACAAATTGCCATTAACATGCAACAAATATTGTTTCCATGAGCCCCTTCTTGAGAAGACTCTCTAGAGAGAAGCTTCAGACAGCGAAAATGACCAGAGCAGCATTGGTATAAGGGACTAGTAGCAAGCATTATATAATTGTCTATAGAGCCAAGACTGAATAATGACTCTAAGAGAGGCAAGACAGTATCGTGTGTTATGGAAGCTCTTCAGCTTACCATGGGGTTACATCCTGATAAACCTATTGTTAAGTTGAAAATACCATAGGTTGAAATGTATTTAGTACACCTAACATACCAAACATTATAGCTTAGTCTAGCCTTTCTTAAATGTGTTCAGAACACTTACATTAGCCTACAGTTGGGTAAAATCATCTGGCAGCACAGTATATTATAGAGTATCAGCTGTTTACCCTTGTGATCATGTGGCTGACTGGCAGCTACAGCTTACGAGAGTGTTGTACTGTTTTCTACTGTATGCCTGTTGCTTTCACACTGTCAAAGTTGAAAAATCCTAAGTTGGGGATTGTTTGAGCTCTGAAAATTTAGTTATAGTATAATTATCAAAAAATGGTGAGAGAATAGGAGAATATATAAGAGGTGAAATAAGCTCACTGATTACTTAATAGGTACTGGTTGGGAATTAAAGAATGATACTTCAAATTAAATGCTGGTGGGGAGGAAAGGTAGAAATGTAAGAAAAGGATACAGGTAATTTCCTTACCATTTGTATGTATTTTTTGACCAATAGAATATAGCCCAAAAAAAGTGTGATGGAAGGGAGAGTAATGGTATTATATAAAGGCCTTACTGTATAGATACAATACAAGCCTTCCTAAATACCAAAAGATAACCTGAAAAGACACAGTATGCAAATAAGATAGACAATATAGTAAAATAATACACATGTATACATATTAAACAGATGTATTCAAGGGACCAAGGACAAACAATTATATCCATAATTGCAAATGTTCTTACCTTAACTATTAAAAGAACAAGATGTTCAAATTGTTTAACAAAGCATAACCAAACATCCTATATTCAAGAAACATCCAAATAAAATTTAACAAGATTTAAGGTAAAAATAAAAGAATGGATAAAGGGTACAAGGCAAATACAAATAAGAGATCAAAGTTTATGATCTCCATACCTAACAAGGAAAAACTTAGATCAAAAAGCTTGACATGACAAAGAAATATACTTTATAATGCTAAAGACTACAGTTTACAATAAACTTGTAATAATTGTTAGTATTTATATATCCACTAACACAGAAACAAATGTCATAAAGCAGAGACTAAGAGAGATTCACGGAAACATTAAAATATACCACATAATACCAAACAAAAAATTAATAAGGATATAAAAGACCTAAATAGCATAATCAGTAAGGTAGATCTTATTAGATATATCAAACTCTGAACTTTGATAATAGGAAATACATCTTTTTGTCATTTGAACATAGATTATTCATTCATGAAAATTGTATCAAAGCAGTGAACAAATTCCAAGGAAAAAATAAAAGTAGCATTTTCTGGCCAGAATGCAAAATAATAATAATAAAAAATAACAATATAAAAGCCCTCCTACCTGGAAATTCTAAAACATGTCATTTAAACAGCTCCTGAGTCAAAGGAAAACTAAAAAATTTAGAATTTCTTGAAGATAAATGAAAATAAAATAACAGTCTGTAGAACAGACTAAAACAGTTTTCAGAGAAATTTTCATAGCGTTAAGTACCTGTAGCAGTAAAAATGAAAAATAAGAAAAGATATGAATTAAACACCCAAAACTGGGATGAAAAGATAAACCAAACTAAAAGCAAAAGAAAAAAGATGCATTAGTTATACAGAAAATCAGAAGAAATAATGAATCCAAAAGTTGAGTTTGAGGTATGTATCAATAAAATAGATACATCATTAGCTAACCTAATAAAGGAAAATGAGATTGCCAAAGTAAAATTCGAAAGACAGGGGGACATGACCATAAAAATAGGACATTTAGAAAATCACACTAGTTTGACCAAAACATATAATTTATTCAAATATGTTTGAAAACCTAGGTGAAATAATATTTTTTAGAAACCTACAATGCAGAAAAAATGACCTCAGTAGAAACAGCATCTAAGTCAGAAAGATTGCCCTAGAAGAAATGGAAAAAAATCGTTAACTCCAACCAAAAAGCACACTAGGCCCAGATGACTTCAGAGGACTTTTACAAACCTTTAAAGACCAAAAATTTCCAGTGCTGCTATATTTCAGAGTATCAAAAAAAGAAAATGTATTTTACAAAGAAAACGTATCATTGTTCCCCGAATCTGAAAAAATTGGCATAAAAAAAAAACTACTAACCTATTTCACTTGTTATCAGTTCAAAAGTGATAAAATAGTAGCAAACAATCTAACAGCATATTTTGAAAAACACTTTATGACTAAAAGGCTGCTCTAGGAATACAGAATTGATTTACTATTTGGAAACCATTAATATCATCCTTCATATTGATAGAGGGGAAAAATCATATAATCATATCCAAACTTGTGCAAACATTGGATATATTCAATACCAACTTAGGTTAAGAACTCTAAGAATTGATACTTTTCTTAGCACAATAACACACACACACACACACACACACACACACACTCTTAGCAGAAAAGCCAGGACCTTACTAGGTGCCTTCTAAATGCTTTTCTACTGAAGTCAAGAACCAGACAAGAATGTCCCCTCTATCTACTACTACTCAACATGAGTTTGAATGTATTAATATAGACAAAGGCATTCAGACTGCCTACTGTATCTGCTAAAATCATATGTCTGGAAAACCCAAAAGAATCCATGGAAAACTAACTACAAAGAATATAAGAATTTAGTCAAATAACATTAAAAGTTAATACACATGTAAAAGTAATATTCCAGTTAGGATGTAGTAGGTCAGGGCAGGTCACTGCCTTACAATAACTTGAATGAACCAGATAAACTTCTAAAATCATGTTTTTAAAGCTATCATAGAACTAGGCAAGCAACAAGATATGAAAGAACTAAATTACTAGTGACAGAAGAACCTTTCCAAAGTGAGTGGTGATTGCCAGCTGTGTCTTCCTGCCTGTGCCGCCAGCGCTTGTTGATTCAGGGTATGAGCTAAGAACTGGCCTTAGCCTAGGGAGAAAGCCATTACTGAGAAAAAAAGACAAAGTAGTAAAGCTTTTAGCAGTTGTTCAAGGTGGAAGTTAACAGATTGGAAATCAAACACATGACCAGTTGTTTCCCAGGAGCATTTTGATTACAGCTAAGGCCACACAGGAGTCTGGGGGATTAGGCCCAAAACTTAGGAAAGGTAGAGTGAAATATCTCCATCTGGCACTGCTTAGGAAGTAAGGAGATGCCGAATGACAGAGCCAGCCATAATCATGTGGCTTTTTCCCCTCAGGATTTTCATCTAGATACTACTTGGATGCGAGACTGAAGTGAGCTGGGGACCTCTAACAGGAAGAAGTCTTTAGGGCTGAGGAGACAGACACCTAACCTACCTACTCAGACACCTGAGGTCATTCCTGTTCCAGCACTCTGGGGATTCTGATTAGGTCTAAATTAGTTCCTAATCTAGCATTAGGTCTAA
This sequence comes from Theropithecus gelada, assembly GCF_003255815.1. Lineage (NCBI taxonomy): Eukaryota > Metazoa > Chordata > Mammalia > Primates > Cercopithecidae > Theropithecus > Theropithecus gelada. Next base: position 22,132,321 of record NC_037682.1, on the reverse strand, counting down.
TTAGGTCTAGCTTAGTTAATAATCAGAATCCCTGGTGTGCCACAACTAAGGAACAGGAATGACCCAGACAGACTGAGTCTTGCCAAACTGCATGCCCCAACCTAACTCATTATCGGGCAGGAATGAGTTGATGAGTCTTACAACTTCTTTGCCTAATAGAATGAAGGGAAAAACTGCCCTGATGAAATATTTTAATATCTGGAGCTGCTGTGGTTCTTTTATACAGAAAGACCAGAATACAATTTTTAGAAAAAAATACTACTACTTCATCCATGCTGCCTTTCAAAGCAAGTCCTGGGGCCTGCTCAAAATTACAGACAGGGAAAATATCCTCTACCTGATGGTAGTGACAAAGAATATGTAGCCCATCTTTAATTCGCCAGTTGCCTTCACAGTTGCAACAATGAGACTGTTAGCTTCTGAACAGAAATGATAGAAACTAGAAGCCGTTGTAACAACATGTTTAAAGTGCAAGAATAAGAAAACTGCAAGCTTAGAATTCTAAACCAGCCAAAATCATCTTAAAAGATTAAGGCAAGATAAATATGTGTTCAAACAAACAAAAACAGAGAGAATTTGGTACCAGTAGGCCTGCATTGAAAAATTAAAGGAAGTTCATCAGGAAAATAATCCCAGATAGAAATATGGACTTGGAAGAAAGAATGAAGAACACTGGGAAACATATGTAAATGAATAGTAACTGTACAAAATAATAATTGTACACCCTGAGGAGTTTCAATTTTATGTACTGTATATCTGAAATTCATGGTAACAGTAACATTAATGATGAGAGGGAAGCAAATGGAGTTTAAAAGTCCTAAGGCTTAATTAGTAGCAGCCAAGTAGTAAAAGTAATAATTTGCATTGGCTTTAATAAGTAAAAAAGCATGTTTTAAGCTCTAGGCTAACAACTAAAAATTATTTTAAAATGTAACTTAATAGAAGGAAAATGGAATCATGTAGAACATTTGATTAATCCAAAGGAAGTCAAGGAAGATAAAGGTACATAAAAGTAGAGCACAAATAGTACAATGGCAAATATAGACCCAAGTACATCAGTAGTTAAATGGAGAAAGACAGTGTAACTTAAGAATTAAATGTGGGCTAGATTTAAAATAAAATAAAATTAAATTAAATTTAAAAATAACAGCTATATAACTATACCCTTGTCAGAGAAAGTAAACTTTATAATAAGAATCATTACTAAAGTGGAATATTTTATAACAATAAAGGGATCTGTGGCAGGCTGAATAGTGTCCCCCACAAAGGTATCCATGTTCTAATCCCTGGAACCTGTGAAAACTATGTACATACACAGTATGGAAAGAAGAGGACTTTGCAGATAAAATTGAGGATCTGGAGATGGACCAATTATCCTGGATTATCCAGTTTATCCTGGATTATCCAGGTCCTAAAGCCAATCACATGTATTCTTATAAAGAAGGAGACAGAGAGAGACTTAATCCAGAAGAGAAGGTTGTGTGACAATAGAGGCAGAGTTATGCAGCCACAAGCAAAGGAATGCCAGCAGCTACAAGAAACCAGAAGAGGGAAGTAACAGATTCTCTTCATCCTCTGAAGGGAGCACAACCCTGCTGACACATTGACTCTGACCCAATGATACTGATTTTGGACCTCCTGCCTTAACAGCTGTGAAAGAATACATTTTTATTGTTTTAAACCACAAAGTAGGTGTTAATTTGTCACAGTAGCTATAGGAAAGTAATATAGATTTAATTCACAGGTAGGTATTTTCTGTAAACAGTATGAACCTAAGAATATAGTCTAAAATATATAAGGTAAGCATTAGTGACATAACTGGCAGAAGAAATAGACATATTCCTAATTGAAGTAGTTTTGAATAAAATTATAATAACTGATAGCAGTTATTATTATAGCAGACGAAAAAAACCACAATTACAAACTGGACCTAGTTGACATATGAGCACTGCATCCAGCAGTGACAAAATTCTTTTTTTTTTTTTTTTTTTTTTTTTTTTGAGGCAGAGTCTTGCTCTATTGCCCAGGCTGGAGTGCAGTGGTGCTATCTTGGCTCACTGCAACCTCCGCCTCCCTGGTTCAAGTGATTCTCCTGCCTCAGCCTTCCGAGTAGCTGGAACTACAGGTGTGCACCACCACGCCCAGCTAATTTTTGTATGTTTTAGTAGAGATGGGGTTTCACCATATTGGCCAGGCTGATCTCGAACTCCTGACCTCATGATCCTCCCGCCTCGGCCTCCCAAAGTGCTGGGATTACAGGTGTGAGCCACCATGCTCAGCCCAAAATTTATTCTTTTACATGCACAAGGAAGGAACGTTTATCATATGTGAACACTTAACATATGACTTAGCCATAAAAAAGGACTCAACAAATTTCCAAAGATTTAAAGTACTTAGCATGGAAATGGATATTGACCAAAACAGATTAAGCCAGAAATCAGTACAGTTATCATACAAAAATAAATACTTTTCATATATACAATTAAAAAAAAAAAAAACAGAAGTTGTAAGAGAATTTTAAAAGACAATACCTCAGGCAAGTTTTTCTAAAATCTCCAAAATTTAAAACTCTTCTGAAAAATGCAAACTAGGCTTGAACAAATGGAAAGACTTAACCATGTTCTTGCATGTGAAGTCTCAGCATCATATAATGTCAGTTTTCTTAAGTTAATGTGTCATTTTAATGCAATAACAAAAATGCCATGTTTTTTTCTGGTGCCAGGCAAGCTATTAATAATTGTTTAAGTTCATCTCAAAGAAGAAACAATCAAGAATAATTAGAGAAACTGAAAAAAAGAACAGTGGGAGAAGAGGAGGATTTAACCTAGAAGACATTAAATGTACATGAAGCCTTTAATTAATGTAGTTTGATATTGCTGCATGAATGCACAAACCAATGGGAAAGAATAGAAAACTAATTGCATATGGCAATTTTGAATACTGTAAAGGCAGCATCTCATCAGTGAAAGGAAATGTGTGTTTTAATGCTAAATAGAGGAAAAGATAAAATTGTATCCATTCCACCAGGTATGGTGGCTCATGCCTATAATCCCAGCACTTTGGGAGGCGGAGGCAGGTGGATCACCTGAGGTCAGGAGTTCAAGACCAGCCTGGCCAACATGTTGAAACTCTGTCTGTACAAAAAATACAAAAAAATTAGCTGGTGCACACCTGTAATCCCAGTTACTCAGGAGGGTGGGGCAGAAGAATCACTTGAACCCAGGAGGCAGAGGTTGCAGTGAGCCGAGATCATGCTGCTGCACTCCAGCCTGGGCAATAGAGTGAGACTCCATCTCAAAAAAAAAAAAAAATTACATCCATTCCTTCACTACACACCAAGATAAATTTTAAATGGATCAGAGATTAAAATAAGTGTAACAAAATGACTTCATACAAGGACAAATAGAATGCATGGGAATTTCTCTGTAACTTGGATATAGGGAAAAATTCCTAATTGACTCAAAATTCATATACACTAAGGAAAAAGATGAATAACTTAATTTTTTTAAAAAACTTGCATTTCAAATAAACACAATGGACAAAATGAAAAGCCAGGAACAGTATTTTCAAATTATATTACAGATAAAGGAATTTTAAACCTAATTTCTAAGGAGTTTTTTACAAGGAAGGAAGGTGGTCAACAATCTTAGAAAAATGGACTAGGTGCAGCAGAAGAGAAAATGAAAGCAGAAAATTATGGAAAATAGCCAAACGGAATTATAAAGAGGAAAAAGATGGAAATGCAAGCTTTTTTTTAAGAAGAGAGAATGATCTGCTACAATACAGGAGGCTGATGTAGGCAGAGAAAAAAACAGCCTTTAGAAGTCATGCAGGGCTAGAGAAATAAGATTGAATACTAGAAGGGCTAAGATCCTGCTGAGAAGGGAAAGACAGATGTGAGCCTAGTACTCTTCACAATACATTGGCAAATTCTGAAGCTACAAAACACAGGAGACCAGAAAGCCAAGTAGAAAGCTGTGAAAAACCGTTTTTAGGAGGCTAGTACTAGAGTTCAAGACCCAGCATTGAGGACAAGAGGCTTTTGATGACTATCCCGGGATTTCATTTGGAAAGTCTGGAGATTTGTGCCTTTTATGAAGGGACAAAACTAAGGGTAAGTGAAATTTGGGTCTAGGAATGGCAAGACCAGCAAGAAGATCACCATTGCCAACTGTAGCCTTTACACAATGGCATAGCAGCCCAAATTCAGTCAGCTATTGAATTAAGTTTATTGTCTATTTGCCAAGCTAAAGAATGTATGAATGCTCTCTTTAGAAGATAACATCATATGGAGCCTCGACACCTTCTTAGACACAATGTCAAGCCTTTAGTAAAATTATACTAGACATTCAAGAAATGAGACTGAAAACCAAGAGAAAGAGCACACAATAGAAATATGCCCACAGATGATTCAGGCTGTGGAGTTAAGACCAGGACTTGAAATAACAATGATAATGTGTTCAAGAAAATAGAAGACAAGGAGAAAATAAGTAAAAGGGAAATTTCCCCCCAGATAATTGGAACTTGTGGGAGATAAAAAGAATCAAATGGATATTCTAGAGCTGAGAATTGCAATAACTGAAATTAAGAACTCAATCAATGGGTATAAAATCAAATTAGACAATGGCGAGCCCAAAAATAAACCCTCATATATATAGTCAAATGATTCTCCACAAGGATGCCAAGACCATTCAATGGGGAAAAGATGGTCTCTTCAACAAGTGGTGTTAGGAAAACTGTATATTCATATGCAAAAGAATGAAGTTGGACCCTTACTTTATATCATATGCAAAAGTTAACTCAAAATGGTCCAAAGACCTAAGTGTAGGACCTAAAACTGTACAACTCTTGGAAGGAAACATAGGAAAAAAGCATTAAGACATTGTATGTATTTCTTGGATATGACAACAAAAGCACAGGCAACAAATGTAAAAATAGACAAATTGGACTATATTAAAATTTAAAACTTCTGGGCATCAGAGGACACAATTATTAGAGTGAAAAGACAGCCTACAGACTATGAGAAAATATTTGCAAGTCACACATCTAATAAAGGGTTAATATCCAAATTATATAAACAACTTGTACAACTTAAAAACAAAATAACCCAATTAAAAAATATACAAAGGACTTGAATACTCATTTCTCCAAAGATGATATGCAAACAGCCAACAAGCATATGCAAATATGCTCAATACCACAAATCATCAGGAAAATGCAAATCAAACCACAACGAGATATCACATCACACCAATTAGGATGGCCACTATTAAAAAAAAATAAAATTAATAAGCATTGACAAGGATGTAGAAATTGGAACGCCTGTGCATTGTTGGTGGGAATATAAAATGATGCAGCTGGCTTTGCAGACACTGCTGCCCCCCAACAGCCCCTGTCTCTAGGCCATGGTCATCCCCACTGTGCCCTTCAGCATCATCAACAGCAAGCCCTTGGGAGACATCTCCTTTCATCTATTTGCAGACACATTTCCGAAGACAGGAGAAAACTTTCACACTCTGAACAATAAAGACAAAGGATTTGGTTATTAAGATTCCTGCTTTCACAGAATTATTCCAGAGTTTATATGCCAGGGTGATGACTTCACACACCATAATGGCATTGAGGGCAAGTCCATCTATGGGGATAAATTTGATAAGAACTTTATTGTGAAGCATACAGGTCTTGGCATCTTGTCCATGGCAAATGCTGGACCCAAAACAAATGGTTCCCAGTTTTTCATCTGCACTGCCATGGCCAAGTGGTTGGATGGCAAGCATGTGATCTTTGGCAAGGTGAAAGAGGGCATGCATATTGTGGAAGCCATGGAATGCTTTGGGTCCAGGAATGGCAAGACAAGCAAGAAGATCACCATTGCCAACTGCAGACAACTGTAATAAATTTCACTTCTGTTTTATCTTAACCACCAGACCTTTCCTTTTGTAGCTCAGGAGAGCACCATTCCACCCCATTTGCTCACAGTATCCTATAGTATTTGTATTCTCACTGCAGTTCTTTGAGTTCTACATTTTCATTATATCCCTCCACATATAGCTGGATTGCAGAGTTAAGTTTATGATTATGAAATAAAAACTAACAAAAAAAAAAAAGATGCAGCCACTGTGGAAAACAGTATCACAGTTTCTCAATTAAACATTGAATTACCATATGATTCAGCAGTTCCACTCCTGGATATATATCCAAAAGAACTGAAAGCAGGATTCCAAAGAAATATTTGCACATCCATGTTCATAGCCATACTATTCACAGTAGCCAAGGGGTGGAAGCCATCTGTGTGCCCATCCACAGATGAATGGATAAACAAAATATGGGATATACATACTATGAATACAGGCTTAAAAAGGAAGGAAATTCCAACGCATGCTACAACATGGAGGAATCTTGAGGAATTACGGTAAGTGAAATAAGCCAGTCACAAAAAGGCAAATACCGAATGATTCCACTTATGTGAGGTATCTAGAGTAGTCATATTCATAGAGACAGAAAATAGAATGATTGTTGCCAGCAACTGGGAGGAAGGGGCTGTGAAAAGTTGTTTAATGGATATTGAGCTTCAGTTTTCCCAGATGGAGAAGTTCTGAAGGTTGGTTACCTGATGTGAACATACTAAACACTACTGAACCATATACTTAGAATGGTTAAGATAAATTTTATGAGTTTTCACTACAATAACAAGTAGAACAGTAAACCAGATGATTAGTCACAGCAGAAAAGATGAAAGATAGGTCAAAACAGGTTATTAGAAAATATCCAGACTGATTTATAAAGACATAAAGGAATTTGTGGAGGCAGAGGGGAGATAAGGGAATAAAGGACATGTGGGTCACATCCAAAAAAAAATCCAACATACAGAATCCCAGGAGAAGAGGAGAGAGAACAAGGCAGGAGCAATGTTTGAAGAGGTAATGGCTCAGAATTTCCTAAAAATTATGAAAGACATTATTTCACAGAATCAAGAAAGTGTGTGATCCACAGATATAAACACAAAGAAGCCTTACTAGAACATCATAACAAATTGCCGAAAACAAAAGACAGAATAGAATCTTAAAAGATAGAGAAAAGAACTCACTTTGAAATGTCCAAGACCGACAGCTGACTTCTCAGCAGGAGCAGTGGAACCAGAAGACAACAGAGTGACATTTCAATTGCTGGAAGAAAACAGCACCAACCTAGACCTCTGTACCCTGCAAATATCCTTTAAAAATGAAGCAAATAAAGTAATCATTATGTGTGTTATTGGCAAAATGATAGACCAACAGAACAGTGGAACAGAAGAGAGAGGCCAAGAATACACCCTTACATACATGGTCAAATGATTTTCTCAAATATGGTCAAAGGATTTCCTCAAAGGGCACTAGAGCATTTGAATGAAGGAAATAAAATCTCTTTAATAAATATGTCTGGAACTCATGGATATGCATATAGAAGAAAAACCCTAACCCATACCTCACATCATCCACAAAAATCAACTTGAGATAAATTATAGACATAAAAGTAAAGCTAAAGCAATAAAGCTACCAGAGCAAAACATAAGATATTCTCTTTAAGTTCTTGGTGTAGGCAGAGACCTCTTAGAAAGCATGAACTATACAAGAAAAAAAAAATTGATAAGTTGGACTTCATTACAGTTTCTCAGCTGGGCATGGTGGCTCACACCTCCAATCCCAGCACTTTGGGAGGCCAAGACAGAAGGATTACTTGAAGCCAGGAGTTCAAGACCAACCAGGGCAACATAGCAAGACCCCGTCTCTACAAAAAATTTAAAAATTAGCCAGCAATGCCTGTAGTCCTAGCTACAGAGGAGGCTGAGGTGGGAGGATTGCTTGAGCCCAGGACTTTGAGGATATAATAAGCCATGATTGTGTCACTGCACTCCAGCTTAAAAAAAAAATTTAAATAAAATTTATCTTCAACAGACACTTAAGAAAATAGACACAGACTTAAAAAATTCACAATACATATATCTGATGGACTTGAGTTCAAAATATATAAAGAACTACAATTTAGTAATTTTTAAAAAGACAATGCAGTTTTTTAAAGGTGAGTTTTGTGAATAGGCATTTCACAAAACACGATATATGTGTAGTAATTATATTTTTAAAGTACCCAATGTATTAGTCATCTAGAAATGAAAAGTAAAATCCCAGTGAAATACCACTTCATACCTTCTAGAAGGGCTACAGTGAAAAAGACAGACAATGGCAAATGTTGGAGAGGATGTGGAGCAACTGGAACCTTCATATATTGCTAGTGGGAATAGAACATAATATGATTATTTTGGAAAACAGTTTGTCGGTTTATTAAAGAGTTATATATACATGACCCAGTAATTTTGTTGCTAGAAATTTATCAAAGAGGCATGAAAACGTATGTCCACAAAATACTTGGAAAAAAATATTTACAGCAGCCAAGAAAACTGGTAACAGTGAGGTGCCCATCAATAGAAGAATAGGTAAAGAGTGCTCTATTGAGACAGTGGATGCTATTCAGCAAAAAAGAACCAACATCCACAACATTGATGAATCTCATATTATTCTCACAAAAGAAGTTGGTCACAAAAAAATGCATAATGATTCTAACTACATGAAATTCTAGAATAGGGGAAAATAACATAGGGATAGACATCAGATCAGTAATTAATTCATGGGGGAAGGTGTTGACTGGGATACAGCATGAAAGAACTTTCTGGAGTGTCGGATATTTCTATGTCTTTGACTGTTTCTTAATTGTCAAAAGGGAATGTTACACTTAGGATCTGAGCATTTGTTTATGTAAGTTATACCTCACTTTTAAAAAATGAAAGTTAAATAAAGATTTTAGACCACTAAAAGCTGGAAGATGTGTGTTACCAACAGATTGTACTAAAAAATCACTAAAGGGTTTTTTCAGGCAAAAGGAAAACTATCCCACATGGAGGCTCAGAAGTATAGGAAAGAGCACAAAGCCACAGAATGGGTAAATGTTCAAGGAGACAGAAATGAGAATGGCTTTACAAAACGAGGACAGTAACATCTTCTAAAGTAAAAATGTGTAACAACAATAATAAAACAATAAAAGGCAGATGGGAACTGAAATAAAAATGAAATAACAATAATAATAAAACAATAAAAGGCAGAAGGGAACCGTACAGACCACATTAGATAGTCCTAGGACCAGTTAGACATTTCACATTCATGCCGCTGCAGCAGCCTCAGGTACACCCCCAGAGTGAGCCCTCACATAGTTCGCACCTTAGTCCAGGGGCCATTCTCTGCCCACCCGCATTTTCTGCCAAGCGTCAGTTCAGGTAGAAGGGAACAAATCAAAGTATTAATTGTGAGAACTACCCTAGCTTAGATACCCTAAGTTCCAAAAAAAGAATCAACATCTTTTATAATAGCCCCTTGAGCAGAGAGTCCTGGAGAGGGACATGGCTTGGCTACAAGAACCCTGACACTCAGAAGCTCAAAGCTGTGGCTTTTCTTCAGGTATTTGTAGTTTATTCACAATCATCTCAGTCCAGATAGGTTTACCAGCCAGTGTTATTTTTTACCATATGTTACCTGTAACAGATATTAGATATTTAGTGAAATAAAGCTAGAAGTTTAATCCAACATTGTTTTCCATTTTAGGCTCATGGACTAACTTCCAGGACCTTGAGTTAAAACTTTAGGGTAGATAAGAATTACCTGGAGGCCTTGTTAAAACACAAATTGTTGGTGCCCTATGACTTACTTCCTAGCTCAGTAGCTCTAGGGCGAGGCTTGAGAATTTACATATCTGATAAATTCCCAGGTGATACTGCTGACCCATGGACCACAGTTGAAACCAATGCCTTATTCAATGGCAGTGATAACACAGTAAAAGTGCCCCTTTCCTGTTTACTGTTTGCAAAAGGTATGTTCTCATAGCTTCAACCTTTAAAATACTAGTCATTGTTTATTATTGCTTCAAAAGCCCATCTCTTAATTGTCTCTTTAGGGAGTTTTTGAGTTCACATTGACATTAATTGTCACTAACTGTCAGCAGATGGCATTGACCAGACTCTATTTTAGGGTTAAATCCATCTGATCCATCTACGCTATCAGAACCTTCAGGACGCGACTCAGGCTGCAGCTCAGAGGGCTCCACCAGTGGCCCTAGACTTGCACCAAGCTGCTGCCATTGCCACTGCGCCAGCTGGTATGCCAGGTTACCACATAGTCCTATGTAATTATGTGGGCTGCTGCAGAGTAATTCCTTTACTTTTGTCCCCCGCTGCCTCAGGTAGAGGCTCGTAGACATTACTCCGTGCTCATTGGATGAGCAGGCAACTCAGCTTGGTCAGAGCCAGCCGGCTGCTCCACCCCCTTTGTCCTATCACAGACTCAGTCACAGGCATAAACTCTCAAGTCCTGTGCTTGTCTCCTTCCCTCCCCCAGCCAGTCATCAATGCTTAGTTTGGCCTAATGCATCAGCTGCACCAAGGCAAAATTATTTTTGCCAACCAGCCCAGCTGCAGCTTGGTTTCTGGTCAAGTCTGTTTTATGGACAGTGGAGAGGAGTGGACCACTTCTCAGCATAAGTTTCTCTCCAGCTTTCATCCCTTTCCACAAGGGGAAGATTTCCCAGGGAACATAGCCAAAAGGTTAACATGAGATCAACTTCCCATGAGTATTCATGGATAAAGTGCTAGGTTTTAGCATTATCAAGGAAGTAGTGAAATTAAAGTAATAATACATATTTTTAGCGTGTAATAGGTTGAAGATGCAAGTTGCAATCTCTAGGCTAACCATTTAAAGAATACCAAAACGTGTATAATTAAAGGAAAAGGAATAAACATTTGATTAATTTTTAAAAAGAGACAAAGGAGGACAAAAGGGATGTGTGAAATAGAAGGCAAATAGTAAAATGACAGATAAACCTAATATATCAGTGATTAGAATAAATATAAAAGGACTAAGTACTCCAGGTAGAGTACTGACATTATCAACTGGGCTTTCAGATATGAACCAAATTATGTGCTTTTTAATATAAATATGCAACAGTTGAAATTAAACAAATTTTAAAAAGATATATCAGCCAGGCACAGTGGATCATGCCTATAATCCCAGCATTTTGGGAAGCCAAGACAGGAGGCTTGCTTGAGACCAGGAGTTTGGGACCGGCCTGAACAACATAGTGAGACCATCTCTACTTAAAAAAGCAAACAAACCAACCTAGCCAAGCATAGTATTAACTACTCCAGAGGCTGAGGCAGGAGAATCCTGAGCCTAGGAGTTTGAGGCTGCAGTGAGCTATGATTGTACCATTTCCCTCCAGCCTGGGTGACAAAGTGAGGCCCTGTTTCAGAAAAGAAAAAAGATATATCATGCAAATACTAGTAAAAACAAAGTTGGTGTAGCTATACTAATATCAGACAATATGGAATTTAAGGTAAGAAGCATTACTACGGTTAAAGACAGACATTTCATAATGATAAAATGATTAGTCCACTAGGGATATAGAAAATTGTAAATTTATATGTAACTAATAGCATAATTTTAAGTTATATAACAAGTATTAAATATGAATCTGCAGTCTTAGTGAATTTAACATACCTCTCAATAGGTAATAGAATTAAGCAGACAAAAAAATCAGTAAAAATATAAATCATGTTACTAAAAAACAAACTTGACCTAACTGACATTTCTATAAGTTGATTTCAACTATGACAAACTACTCATTTTTAAAAAGGCGTATGGAACATTTGCCATCTTGATCATAACCTGAGTCATAAATTAAGCCTCAGTTAAATTTTAACACATTTAAAACATTTGCAGTATGTTTTCTGACCATAGTGGAATTAAGCTAAAAAAAAAGATCAGAAACAAAAGAATAGATAGAAAATCTCCAGGCTGGGCGCAGTGGCTCAAGCCTGTAATCCCAGCACTTTGGGAGGCCAAGGCCTGTGGATCACCTGAGGTCAGGAGATCAAGACCAGCCTGACCAACATGGTGAAACCCCTTCTCTACTAAAATTACAAAAATTAGCTAGGCGTAGTGGTGTTTGCCTGTAATCACAGCTATTTGGGAGGCTGAGGCAGGAGAATCGCTTGAACCTGGGAAGCGGAGGTTGCAGTGTGCTGTGATCGCTCCGCTGTACTCCAGCCTGAGTGACAGAGCGAGACTCCATCTAAAAAAAAAAAAAAAGAAAAAAATCTTTAGCTATTTTGGTAACATTAAGCAGTACACCTCTAAATCCATGGGTCAGTCAAAACACAAAGGGAATTAGAAAATATTTTGAAATGTATGATACAGTATAAAAGATATGGTATATCAGCACATGTGGGATGCAGTTAGAGCAATACTTGAGGGAAGTTTATATCCTAAATTGATATATTAGTTTAAAACAGAAAGAGGAGAAGAGATGAAAGTCAGTGATCTATGCTTCTATCTCAAAAAGCTGGAAAAAGAACAAATCAAAACCACACTACACTGAGATATTTTTCACCCATTACACTGGAAAAAAAATTAGAAGTTTGATAAGACAAAACCTCTTAGACTGTGGGGAAACACACTGCCATACATTGCTAATAAAAATGTGAAATGGGCCAGGTGCGGTGGCTCACACCTGTAATCTTAGCACTTTGGGAGGCTGAGGCAGGCCGATCACTTGAGGTCAGGAGTTCAAAACCAGCCTGGCTAATATGGTGAAACCCTGTCTTCACTAAAAATAAAAAATAATAATAATAAGCCGGATGTAGTGGTGAGCGCCTGTAATCCCAGCTACTTGAGAGGCTGAGGCAGGAGAATCACTTGAACCAGGAGGCGGAGGTTTCAGTGAGCCAATATTGCACCACTGCACAGCCTGGGCAACAGAGTGAGACTCTTGTCTCAAAAAAAAAAAAAAAAGTGAAATGGATGATCTTACAGGGAAGAAATTGACTATATCTAGCAAAATTATACATTCATTTACCATTTTAGCCAGCAATTCTGCTTTTAGTAACTGTTCCCAAAAATACATTGGCAAAAACATTAAAACAAAACTACTTATGAATGAGGCTGTTTATTGTAACCTGAACTGTAGGAAATTGGAACCACCCAAATGCCCAGCAGTAGTGGAGGGATTAAATGAAAAGTTCCCCATGGATATACATTACGTGTGAACATCCACACAGTGGAAGCTTCCACACAGTGGAGGCTTCTGCAGCTGTCAGAAAGAAAAAGGACCATTTCAATGAAATAAAATCTCCAGGATATCAAGTGGAGGAGAAAACGTGGAAAAAAATAATATCTTAGGATACTATTTAGCTTTTTTAAAAAATGGCAAGGGAAGAGTGAATACATGTAGAGAAAAAGATATTTTAAAATGGAAGACTAAATCTTAAAAATATTTTCAAATGGTTTTCCATAGAGGAAAGAAAATAGGGTAGAAAGGACAAGGAATGGAGCTAGGTTCCTTGAATCTACATTATTTTTTTCAATTTGACTTTGAAACTAAGTCAATATTTTGCACAATTACACAAAGTTTTTAATAAGGCAGTTTCTACTTAAAATTAAATGAGCCCATGTATTCAGTTGGTAGTATAACCATACCAAGGGGAATTTTCAAGAGAAATTATTCCAAGTGACTTTAAAACACAATTACAGTTGACCCTTGAACAACATGGAAGTTATGGGTGCCAACTCCCTACACAGTTTAAAATCCACATATAACTTTTGACTCCTCAAAAACTTAATAGCCCACTATTGACTGACAGCCTTATGATAACATAAACAGTCGTTTAATACGTATTTTATATATGTATTTTGTGTTCTTATAATCTATAGAAAATAAAATTAAGAAAATCATAAGGAAGAGAAAATATATTTACTATTCATTAAGTGGAAGTGGATCATCTTGAAGGTCTTCATTCTCACCATCTTCATGTTAAGTAGGCTGAGGAGTAGGAAGGGAAGAGGAGGGGTTGGTCTTGCTATTTCTGGGGTATTAGAGGCACAAGATGTGAAGAAGACGGAAGGGGAGGCAAGAGAGGCAAGCACGCTTGGTCTAACTTTTTTTGAAAAAAATCCATGTATAAGTGAACTTGCACAGTTCAAACCTGTGTTGTTCAAGGGTCAACTGTATTTGACAATACATCCCTAATGAGATTTACCCTAAGAACCAAAGAAAACCTTCTACAGATTGATTATCCTTTATCCAAGATGCTTGGGACCAGAAATGTTTTGAATTTCAGATTTTTTTTTTTAACTTAAGAGAGATGATTTAGGGTATCTGGTGGAAGAAATTTCTAAGCAGCAAAGCATTCAAGAGGTGTCATGGGTGCTGTTAAAGGCATTCCGTTTTATAAGGAAAGCAGTCGCCCAGGCTAAAGGTGTGAGTGATCACCACTCACTACAGCCATGATCTCCCAGGTTCAAGCAGTTCTTCCTCCTCAGCCTCCCAAGCAGCTGGGACTATAGGTATGTGCCACTATGCCCGGCTAATTTTTAAATTTTTTTAAATAGAGACAAGGTCTTTCCTGTGTTGCCCAGGCTCCTGGACTCAAGCAGTCCACCTACCTCTGCTTCCAAAAGTGCTGGGATTGCAGGTGTGAGCCATCACACCCAGCCTCAATTTCAGATATTTTTGGATGTTTGAATATTTGCATTATTCTGCTTGAGCATTCCAAATGTGAAAGTCCAAAATGTTCAATGAGCATTTCGGTTATCACATTGGTGCTCAAAAAGTTTCAGATTTTGGAGCATATCAAATTTGAGATTTTCAGATTATGTATACTCAACCTGTACTATTTTCAATAATGTTGTTAATGATATTGATGGTATTCTTCTGAGATTCTAAGTGTATGTATTGTGAAATGAATGAGTTCTTTTTTGGTGTTGAGAACTGGAATTTTCGGTAGAGATGAAAGGAGATACAGATGTGAGAATGATGATGTTAACACCTGTGGTCCTGAATTGGGAATATTGGTACAAATTCTGATGTGTTTTATCATTTTTAAAATACAAACGTCCTAGCTTTATTTGCTGAAAAAACTAGAGGTAGTGACAGGTCCAGTATTAATAAGCACCTTTAGTCTCTAGATTGTGGACTTTAGCTTCCATTTTAGTGGAAAATGGTACCTAAAGGTCACAATCTAGGTGAACCAGTATTCCTTGGAGAAATAGCTTCTACCATGTATTTGAGCCAGTATTCTTTGGAGAAAAAGCTTCTACCAAGTCTGGGAAAGCAAGGAAGCTGGCAATGACAACAAAGGTTGTATCAAAAGAATTTGGAGTGAACTTGAATAGGCTCCCGTTGGCCAGACATAAGACAGTTTGAGCAACAGGAGGATAATAACTGCAGTGAATGAAATGCATCACGTACAATTAAACTACTGAATTTGCAGTGATAATTGTACCTTGGAGAATGCATGGTGTATTAATTCATTTTCTTGCTGCTGATAAAGACATACCTGAAACTGGGAGCAAAAAGAGGTTTAATTGGACTTTCCATACATCTTCTGAAATCTAGGTGGGGGTTCCCAAACTTCAATTCTTGACTTCTGTGCACCTGCAGGCTCAACACCACATGGAAGCTGCCAAGGCTTGGGGCTTCCACCCTCTGAAGCCACAGCCCAAGCTATATGTCAGCCCCCTTTCAGCCACGGCTGGTGTGGCTGGGACAGAAGGCACCAAGTCCCTAGGCTGCACACAGCACGGGGACCCTGGACCCAGACCACAAAACCACTTTTTCCTCCTGGGCCTCTGGGCCTGTGATGGGAGGGGCTGCCGTGAAGTTCCCTGACATGGCCTGGAGACATCTTCCCCATGGTCTCAGGGATTAACATTAGGCTACTTGCTACTTATGCAGATTTCTGCAGCTGGCTTGAATTTCTCCCCAGAAAATGGGTTTTTCTTTTCTATCACATAGTCAGGCTGCAAATTTTCTAAACTTTTATGTTCTGTTTCCCTTATAAAACTGAATGCATTTAACAGCACCCAAGTCACCTCTTGAATGCTTTGCTGCTTAGAAATTTTTTCCACCAGATATCCTAAATCACCTCTCTCAAGTTCAAAGTTCCACAAATCTCTAGGCAGGGTTAAATGCCACCAGTCTCTTTTCTAAAACATAAGAGTCACCTTTGCTCCAGTTCCCAACAAGTTCCTCATCTGCATCTGAGACCACCTCAGCCTGAATTTTATTGTCCTTATTGCTATCAGCATTTTTGGCAAAGCTACACCACAAGTCTCTAGGAAGTTCCAAACTTTCCCACATTTTCCTGTCTTCTTCTGAGCCCTTCAAACTGTTCTAATCTCTGCCTGTTACCCAGTTTGAAAGTCGCTTTCACATTTTCAGGTATCTTTTCAGCAGTGCCCCACTCTGCTGGTACCAATTTACTGTATTATCTTGTTTTCATGCTACTGATAAAGACAGACCCGAAACCGGGAACAAAAAGAGGTTTAATTGGTCTTACAGTTCCACATGGCTGGGGAGGCCTCAGAATCATGGCAGAGGCAAAAGACACTTCTTACAAGGCGGTGGCAAGAGAAAAATGAGGAAGAAGCAAAAGCGGAAACCCCTGATAAACCCATCAGATCTCATGAGACTTATTCACTATCACGAGAATAGCATGGGAAAGAACAGCCCCTATGATTCAGTTGCTTCATCCTGGATCCTTCCTACGACACATGGGAATTCTGGGAAATACAATTCAAATTGAGATGTGGGTGGGGACACAGCCAAACCATAACAAATGGGAATAGTTTTTTTTTTTTTTCAATGTAGATATAATTAAAAGTAAAAAGCATGTATCCTTCCTTTTCTAAATTAATTTTTTTGAGGGAGTAAGTAACTGATGAGGAAAAGTCTCTCTAGGAATATTCCAATTAATAAACTGAAAGTGGTAACATTAGAATATTACAGTTTTGTAACCCTTAATGAATTTCGGCAGTGATCATCACTGGCTGCTAACATCTCAAATAGAGACACCCAGATAGTAAGTACGTATCATTAGAAGTACACATCCCTACCTATAAAGTAGTTTTGTCCCTACTCTTCCCCGAAAAGTTAAATCTAAACCAGTCACTTGTCTAATTACAATTTACAAGAAATAACAGGGAACAAAGGAGCACATTAAATGGTACCATGAGGATGCAGTAGCAGAGTCTAATGCTGGAAACCTACAGGACAGATAACCCTATTTCTTCTACAAAAATAAATTTGTAAAGAAAAACACTAATGAAGATGGACTTCAGAGATCACAACAGATTTAAGGAGAAAGCAGCTAATTACAATGTATGGAGCTCATTTAGATTGTGATTCAAATTGTAAAAGCAAAACGAAGCTTTTGTAAGACACTTGGGGGACATAGGAACACCAACTGAATACTTGATGATATTAAAGAATCATTTTCACTTCTTTAGGCATAATGTAGATAAGCTTATGTTCTAAACGTGAGTTTTTATCTTTTAGAGGCACACACTAAAGAATTTACTGGTGAAATTATATGAAATCTAGAATTTGCTTCACATTAACATGGACGAGGGTATAGATGAAACAACACTGGCCATGAGTTGATAAGTGTTGAAGCTGAATGATGAGCACGTGAGGGTTCATTATATTGTTTTGTTTATTTATGTATGTAATTTAAAGAGACAGGGTCTCCATCTGTCACCCAGGCGAGAGTACAGTGACACAGTCATAGCTCCCTGCAGCCTCAAACTCCTGTGCTCAAGTGATTCTCCTGCCACATCCTCCCTGCCCCATCTTCCAACCCCTCAAGTAGTTAGGATGATAGGCATGGACCATACCAAGCCAATTTTTAAATTTTTTTCGTAAACATGTAGTTTCGCTATGTTGCCCAGACTGGTCTCAAAGTCCTGGCCTCAAGCAGTCCTCCCACCTTGGCTTCCCAAATTACTGAGATTACAGGTGTGAGCCACTGCACCCAGCCAGAAGTGCAACTTTAAAAAGAGTAGTTCCAGGCCTGGCGTGGTGGCTCATGCCTGTAATACCAGGGCTTTGGGAGGCTGAAGTGGGTGGATCACAAGGTCAGGAGTTGGAGACTAGCCTGGTCAACATCGTGAAGCCCCATCTCTACTAAGAATACAAAAAATTAGCAAGGTGTGATGGCTTAGGCCTGTAATCCCAGCTACTCTGGAGGCTGAGGCAGGAGAATAGCTTGAACCCAGGAGGCAGAGGTTACAATGAGCCAAGATTGTACCACTACACTCTAGCCTAGGTGACAGAGCGAGACTCCACCTCAAAAAAAAAAAAAAAAAGTAGTTCCTTTATTTTTGTATATACTTGAAATTTTTCATTATAAAACATTTAAATGATGTGATTACAAAGATGAGAAAACAAATAGCATCAGAAATGAGTAGGTAAATTTAAAAGGCAAATTAGCACATCTTAAACTAAAATAAATTGTGTAAGTCAGATATTCAGTTGATGGGTTACATGAATCAGACATAATTAAATAGTGAATTGCAAGCTTCATAAAAAATTTACATGGAATATTATAGAGACAAGGAGACAAATGAATCAACAGACTTAGGAAGTACCATGTATTCCAAGCTGGAAAAATAAAAAGAAATCCATACCTACATACATTATAGTAGAACTACAAAATAGCAAATAGTTTGTTTAGACTTTGTTGAATTTTTACAGTAAAATGTAAGGGTATCATTAAAAGAATGCACAAATCTAAAACCTATGAGGATAAAATAATGAAATAAGAAGAGGATGAGCCAAAAAAAAATCAATACAAGAAAACGCAAAAAAAAAAATTCAAGAATCTGGACAAATAAAAAATGATCTATAATATAGCATTGACAATAATGTCGAATTGGAAAACTTTTAAAGGAACTACATATTTTTATGACTACACCTAAAACATAATAGAAATGTTAAAAAGTTGGAAAAGAAATACCAGGTACAAACTAATAAAAAGGAGGTAGGCATAGTTATATTAATTACCTGAACAAGATATATTTCAAAACAAAATTTATTAGGAGTACAGAGAATGACTACATAATGATAAAATGTTTAATTCACCAGAAAGATATACCAATTCTAAACTTATACATATTCAATAAAATACCCTCAAAATATATAAAGCAAACGAAAGATAGATCTACAGTTAGAAATTACAAATCTGTCGATATAAACACTCTCCATTATGGATAAGTCAGTCAGTTTGTACCTGTGTTTATGTTCATGAGGGATATTGGTCTGTGGTTTTTTTTATTACAATGTTTTTGTGAAGTTTTGGTATCAGGATAATAATGACCTTGTTTAATGAGTTGGAGGTGTTTCCTTCACTTTAGTTTTCTGAAAAAGTCTGTAGAGAATTCCTTAAATATTTGGTAGAATTTGCCAGTGAAGCCATCTGGTCCTAGAGTTCTCTTTGTGGGAGGTTTTTAATTATAGCTCTAATATCTTTAATAGATATAGGGCTATTCAAATTATCTCTTTCTTCTCTGGTGATCTTTGGCAATTGTGTCTTTCAAGGGACTTGTTCATTTCATTTAAATTGTTTACTTTATTGACATAAAGTTCTTGATATTATTTTCTTATCCTTTTACTATCTGTGGGATCTGTGGTAATAGACCCTCTCTTAATCCTGATGTTGGTACTTTGTATCTTTTCTCTTTTTTTTCTGATCAGACTCACTAGAAGTTTATGAATTTTATTGACTTTTTTTTGTTGGGGGATGGGGGGACAGAGTCTCACTCTGTCGCCCAGGCTGGAGTGCAATGGTGTGATCTCAGCTCAGTGCAGCCTCTGCCTCCTGGATTCAAGCGATTCTCATGCCTCGGCCTTCTGAGTAGCTGGGATTACAGGCATGTACCCCCACACCTGGCTAATTTATTGTAGTTTTAGTAGAGACAAGATTTCACGATGTTGCCCAGGCTGGTCTCAAAACTCCTGAGCTCCAGCATTCCGCCCACTGTGACCTCCCAAAGTGCTGGGATTACAGCCACCATGATTGGCCAGTTTTACTGATCTTAAATAATCAGTTTGAGGATCCACTGACTTTTCACTATCTTTTTGTTTTCTCTTTCATTTATGTCTGCTCTTATCTTTGTAATTTCCTTGTCTTTTGCTTGCTTACGACTTAATTTGCTTTGCATTTTTTAGGTTTTTAATAGTTTTTTTTTTTTTAGGGTTTTAATGTAAGCTTGTATTATTGACTTGATCCCTGTCTTCTTTTCTAATGTAGATGTTCAGTGCTAAAAGTTTCCTGTAAGCTTATGACAAATTTAATTGTCATATTTTCATTTTCATTCAATTCAAAGTACTTTATAATTTTCCTTGTGATTTTTTTGACCCATGAGTTATTTAGGAGTATGATATTTAGTTTCCAACTGTTTGGGTGTTTGCTAGATATCTTTCTTTAATTGATAGCTAATTTAATTCTATTGTAGTAAATGAACATACTTCGTATGATTTGAATTCTTTTCAGCTTAATTCAAGCTTGTTTTATGGGCCAGAATATGGCCTATCTTGGTTAATGTTTCATGTGCACTAGAAAGGAATATTGTCTTCTGCTTTTGTTAGGTAGAGCATTTTAGAAGTATCAGTTAGGTTAAGTTCATGATAGTGTTTATGTTTTAATGATTTTTTTGGTCTTCTATAAGTTATTGAGAGGCTAAAATATTCAACTATATTAATAATTATGAATTTGCTTATATCTTATTTTAGTGCTGTAAGCTTTCGATTTGTGTATTCCTAAGTTCTGTTACTAGATGTAGAAATCAATGAAATAGAAAACAAAGATACAATAGAGAAGATGAACAATCCAAAAGTTGTTTCTTTGAAACAAGTAGTAAAATAAACTTTTGGCAAAATTAAGATAAAAAGAAAGTACAAATACTCAATGTCAAGGAAAAGGGTGAAACAAAACTACGTTTATATCAAATTAAGAGATAAGAAAAGCATATAATTGCAACTTTATGGCAATAAATTTGAAAAAAAGTAGATGGTTTCTTAGAAAAATGTAATGGACTTAAACTGATTCGAGAACAAAAAGAAAACCTGAAGGATCTTATAATTCTCAAATAAATTTAAGTAGTAAGTTTTTTAAAAATCTCACAAAGAATACAACAAGATCTGTTGATTTTGCAAGTGTGAATTCTACAAACTTTTGAGAAATACCTCATCCTAATATAAACAGATTTCCAGACATTAGAATAAGGGATGAAGTACCAGTTAATTCCTTGAGGCAGGTATAACCTTTACAACAAAATCAGACATTATGAGAAAGAAAAATTATATATATTTATATATGTTGTCATATATAATTTTTAAGTTAGCACTAATCTTACTCGTGAACTTAGGTATCAAAATCATAAGCAAAATGTTCACAGACTGAATCCAGCAGCACATTTCTTTAAAAGAAGATATACCTTGACCAAGTTGGGTTTATCCCAGAAATACTGAAAATGGTCTAACTCCAGGAAAACATAAAATATGAGTCACCACATTAAAGGAAAAAAACCGTGAAATCATTTCAGTAGATTGCATTTGATATAATTAATACCCATTTATGGTGTAAAACTTAGTAACTTCCTTAATGTGGTGAAAATAATCAACAACACATCTACTTCAAAGATAATTCTTAATGAGGAAGTATGAAAAATAATTCTGTGAAATCAGGAAAAAGAATCACCATTTCTTTTCAACCTTGTACTGAAACTCCTAGCAAATATAGTAAATCAATAAAAATAAATTAGGCTGGGCGCAGTGGCTCACGCCTGTAATCCCAGCATTTTGGGAGGCCGAAGTGGGCAGATCACTTGAGTTCGAGACCAGCCTGGTCAACATGGTGAAACCCCCTCCCTACTAAAAGTGCAAAAATTAGCCAGCGTGGTGGCGCAGGCCTGTAATCCCAGCTATTCAGGAGGCTGAGGCGGAAGAATCACTTGAACCCGGGAGGCAGAGGTTGCAGTGAGCCGAGATTGCGTCAGTGTACCCCGGCCTGGTCAACAGAGCAAGATTCCATCTCAAAAAAAGAAAGAAAGAAATGGCATAAGTATAAAGAAGATGAAACAAAATATCATTCAGAGATGATATGATTATCTGTATAGTAAACCCCAAAGACTCCACAGATAGTTTTTTAGAAATAATATATTTCTCAAAGTGGCTTCCTGTAAACTCAATAAATAAAAAGTTGCATTTCTGTACAGCAGCACAAAACTTAAAAGTGTAATTTTTAAAAATATACCTCATTATAAAAATATAAAGTTGTCAATAAATCTTACAAAAATTATCAAGACTTGTATATAACTTTATCAAAAAGCATTTTAAACAACCTAAATAAACATATATAATGTTCATGGATAAGAAGACACATGTTGTAAACATGTCAGTTTTCCCCAATTTGATTTATAGAGTCAATGCTATTATAATCAAAGTATCAGCAGGGTTTTTTTATGGCACTTGAAAAGCAGGTCTTTATATGGAAAGGTAAAGCATGAAGAATAGACCTGACACTCTTGAAAAGAAAAATAAAGTGAGAGTTGTCTTACTTTTTTAATAAAACAAGACATTATGCTATTTGCTCAAGCATAAATAAAAACAGCTAGGAAGACTAAATAGAAAGCCCAGAGATAGACTCTAATACAGGGGTCCAGCTCCCCACAGATGGGTACTGGTCTGTGGCCTCTTAGGAATAGGGCTACACAGCAGGAGGTGTGTGGCAGGTGAACTTCATCTGTATTTACAGCCACTCCCCATCGTTCGCATTACTGCCTGAGCTCCGCCTCCTCTACATTAGATTCTCATAGGGATGCAAACCCTATTGTGAACTGCACATGCGAGGGATCTAGGTTGCACACAAGTTTCTTATGAAAATCTAATGCCTGATGATCTGTCACTGTCTCCCATCACTCCCAGATGGGACCATCTAGTTGAAGGAAAACAAGCTCAGGGCTCCCACTGATTCTACATTATAGTGAGTTGTATAATTATTTCACAATGTAATAATAATAGAAATAAAGGGCACGATAAATGTAATGTACTCAAATCATCCAGAAACCACCCCCTACCCTATCCACGGAAAATTTGTCTTCCATGAAACCAGTCCCTGGTGCCAAAAAGGTTAGGGACCTCTGCTCTGACATCAGAACTGTGATATATTTAAAAAGTAATATTGAAAATTGGTGGGAAGAGAAGGGACTGTTCAAGAAATAGTACTGGGGCAATTGCTTAAGTTAATTTCAATCTTCATATCTGACACAAAAATTCAATTCCACATGAATTAAGGACTCAAGTATCAAAAACAAAATGTTAAAAATTAGAGTAAAATACAGGAGATGACCTTTCTGGCTATGGAGTAAGGAAAGTTTTCTTCTTAAAGAAGACACAAAATAACTATAAAAGAAAATGTTAATGAATTCAAGTATATTAAAGTTTAATTTGTTTAATTAAAGAGAGGCAGGCCAGAGAGAACACATGTGTAACACATTTAATCTACAAAAGATTAATATATGAAACATATAAATTGATGAAAAGTAATAAAATAGAAAAATGCATTAAAGATATTAACAGGCATTTCACAGAAGTGATCTGTGTGATGAATAAACATAAGAAACAATTCTCAATCTCACTAGTAATCAGGAAATGCAAAGTAATACCACAGGAAGATACCATTTTCCCCTCACCAATAATACCTAGGGTTAAGAAGGATATGGATCAAGAGGTCCTTTTAAACAATGCTAATGGGGCTGTAAGTTGGCATAGTGCCTTTGGGAAACAATTTGGCAATCTCTGGGGTTTTGTTTTGTTTTTTTTGTTTTTGTTTTTTTTTGTACATATGCATATCCTGTGGCCCAGAAATTCTACTCTTCAGTATCTATTCTAGACTATAAGGCCCAGAAATTCTACTCTTCAGTATCTATTCTAGACTATAACAGGAGACAAACAGGAAGCAATCTAAATGCCCATCTACAGAAAATGGATAAATACCATGTAGTGTATTCAACTTAATGAGCATTTAATTGTGTAGCAGGGAATTGAATAAATACAACATGAATGAATCTTAGAAATACAATGTTGAATAAAAAGCCCCAAGTTCGACAGGTCTACATACAGTATGCCATAGTCCCCCGCTTATGTGCGGCTTCGTTTTCCACGGTTTCAGTTATCCACAGTCGATCATGGTCCAAAAATATTAAATGGAAAATTCAAAAAAAAATAATTTATGAGTTTTTAAGTTGCCCACCATTCTGAGTAGCATGATGAAACCACCTGCTGTTGGGCTCAGTCCACACGGGATGTGAATCATCCCTTTACCTAGTGTATCCACACTGTAGATGCTCCCTGCCTCTCAGTTATCAGATTGAAAAAAACATAGTAGATATAAAACTGGATGCTATCCATGGTTTCAGGCATCCACTGTGAGTCTTGGAATGTATCCCCTTCAAGTAGGAGGAACTACTGCACCATTTTCATAAAGTGCAGGAAGAAGTAAACTAATGTATATTGTTGAATCAAGTATACATGTATGTCAGAGATAGAACTATGTTTAAAAGGTGAAATGGAATACTAAAGATAACATTTAGAATAGTGGGTGAGGATGGAATGGTGTAAGAACACATCGGTAAATACAAGTTCGTTTTTCAGTAAGGTGGTCATTTCTGGAATATTCATTATTGTATGTTTTACAGCGTGAATATGTTTTGCATAGTTATATACTTACTATTTAACTATGTTATATAATTTTATATTTAATTGGCACGGTGGCGCATTCTGATAATCCTAACACTTTGGGAGACTGAGGCAGGAGGATCACTTTAGCCCAGGAGTTCAAGACCAGCCTGGACAACATGGCAAGATCACATCTCTACAAAAAATTTAAAAATTAGCCAAGCATGGTGGTGCATGCCTGTAGTCCCAGCTGCTCAGGAGGCTGAGGTGGGAGGCTGAGATAGGAAGATCATTTGAACCCAGGAGTTCAAGGCTGCAGTGAGCTATGATCACACCACTGCACTCCAGCCTGGGGGACAGAGCAAGAGCTGCCTCAGAAAAAAGAAGAAATTATATATTATACATGTATTTAATGATTTATGTTCTTTTGTGTGTCAAATATTAGCATTAAATAAATATCTTTTTTTTTTTTTTTGGAGACAGAATCTCGCTTTGTCACCCAGGCTGGAGTGTAGTGGTGCAATCTTGGTTCACTGCAACCTCCTCTTCCCAGGTTCAAGTGATTCTCCTGCCTCAGCTTCCTGAGTAGCTGGGATTACAGGCAGCTGCCACCACGCCTGGCTAATTTTTGTGTTTTGAGTAAAGATGGGTTTTCACCACGTTGGCCAGGCTGGTTTTGAGCTCCTGACCTCAAGTGATCCGCCTGCCTCAACCTCCCAAAGTGCTGAGGTTACAGGTGTGAGCCACCACACCCGGCCTAAGATCATTTTATTTAAAATCCTTTTAGAATACCAGTCAAAAAGAGCAAGTCACTTAACAAGGAGGAACAAGTCGGGCTAGCTTCAGGTTTCTCTCAGCAGCATTCCACACCAAGAGGCAATACAGAAATGCCAATACATTATTCGAAGAAAGACTAAGCTGTGGTTTTAAATCCAACCAAGCTGTCTTTTAGCTCTGAAAGCACCAGACAGAAAGTTTTCAACATATATGAGTGTATTGGTTTGCTAGGGACACTAGAATAAAATACCACAGACAGGGTGGCTTCAACAGCAGAAATTTATTTCACAGGTCTGGAGGCTGGAAGCCTGAGATCAAAGTGCTGGCAGGGTTGGTTTCCCCTGAGACCTCTCTCTTTGGCTTGCAGTTGGCCTCATGCTGCCTCTTCACATGGTTGTCCCTCTGTGCACATAGGACCCTGGTGTGTCTCTCCTGTTCTAACTCCTTCATACAAATCCAGTCATTTAGAGTTAGGACCCCACTCTAATAGCCTTATTGTAACTTAATCACTGCATTGAAGGCCTCCAAATACAGTTACATTCTGAGGTACAGGGGATTGGGACTTAAAAATATGAAATTTGGGGGAACATAGTTCAACCCATAGCAGTGATCTCAAAGAATATTGTTCCTATGAGCCCTTCTTGAGGAAACTATTAGAAGATGAGCTTTAGCCAACCAGGAGATGATTGGGAAAAACACACAAAGGTAATGTCAGTGATCACTGATTATATTCAGCTGTAAAACCAATACTAAAACAAAGGTGAGGCATAGGGTGATAGGTCAGAAGGTAAATACTATACTCCCTGACAATGTAGAATTCTAAAATTAACAAAAATGTTATTGAAAACCGAAATCAGACAAGCAGTTGTGTCTTCTGAGTGCCTCTTCTGTAATGGCTGGGAGTCAGAGATCAACCAACAGTTGCAAATGAAATAGATTTTAAAAATCCAAAGTTAGACCTAAATTCAAAATTCAGCCTAAATTAAATACTGTAGTTTTATCTGTAGTAAAGGTAGTATCTCACTGGGGAGAGAGGTGAATTATTAATTAAATTTTGAGACAAATTAGTAGCTATCTGGAGAAAAATTAAGTTGGAGCCATATCTTTTACCTTATAGCAGATTAAATTTCAAATGGATCAAATATTTAAATGTAAAAAATGAAATTATAAAAATTCTATAGGGGAAATGGTAAAATATTTATTTCTTTTGCTTTTTTAAGAGACAGAGTCTCAGTCTGTCTCCCCCAGTCTAAAGTGCATTGAGTGGTGTGATCATAGCTCACTGTAACCTCAAACTCCTGGGCTCAAGTGATCCTCCTGCCTCAGCCTCCTGAGTAGTTGAGACTGCAGATGCACAGCATCATGCCCAGCTACATTTTTTATTTTTTGTAGAGACAGGATCTTGCTGTGGTGCCCAGGCTGATCTCCTCTTGCCTTGGCCTCCCAAGGCACTAAGATTACAGCTGTGAGTCACCAAACCTGGCCCAGTAAAATTTCTTGATATCCTTGGAATGAGATAGGGCTTCCTAACTACAACTGGAAAATCCAGAAGTCATTGAAGATCATGAAAAAAACAAATTCTGTAGCAATCAAAATCTGCATCACACAAAGTACCGTAAGTCGAAAGACAGACTTCAAACTCAGGAAACGTATCTGTAAATCATAGGCAAGGATGATCTCCCTAAAATATAAAGAACATTTTACCAACAGACAAGACAAAAGCCTCACAGAACAATTAAAATATAAAAGCAGATAGTTTACAGAAAAGACGTACAAAAGGCTAACAAATATGAAAGAATGGTCAGCTCCACTCATAAGAAGGGAAATGCAGATTAAAACCACATTTCTCACCCATCAGATTGGCAAAGGCCTAAGAGTATAGTAACAAACTCTGTGATGGGGCTATAAGGAAGTGGTGATACTTACATATTTCTGGCCGGAGATTAAATTGTTATAATCCAGCCAGGCGTTGTGGCTCATGTAATCCCAGCACTTTGGGAGGCCGAAGCATGTGGATCACCTGAGGTCGTGAGTTTGAGACCAGCCTGGCCAACATGGCGAAACCCTGTCTCTACTAAAAATACAAAAATTAGACAGGAGTGATGGTGCACACCTGTAACCCCAGCTGCTCGGGAGGCTGAGACAGAAGAATCACTTGAACCCGGGACATGAAGGTTGCAGTGAGCTGAGATCATGCCACTGCACTCCAGCCTGGGCGACAGAGAGACTCAGTCTCAGGAGAAAAAAAAAAAGAGAGAGAGAGAAAGGAAAGGAGAGGAGGGGGAGGAAGGAGAGGGAAAGAGAGGGAGAGGGGAGGGGGGAGGGGAGGGGAGGAAATTCTAGAAGGAAACGTAAGAAACTAAAAATAGCGTTTACTTGTCTACCATAGAGACAAGGATGGGAGACGGGTAGACTTCACGGTATAACTTTGTATACTTTGTGGTTTTTAAAACATGTGAATATGTTACCTATTCAGAAAGTTAAATAAAATAGAACATAGATATGAGATACAGTTCTGCTATTCAGTAGTTGAGTGAACTTAGGCAAGACAATTAACCTCTCTGAGTCATAGTTTTCTCATTTACAGAAGGGCTGTAATAGTAGTATCAAGCTCACAGGATTGTTCTAAGGGTTAATGAAGGACAGGAGGAGCAGGAAGTGCTAAGCAGAGTGCCAGCACTTAGTAAATACTCAGTTGAATGGTCGTGACTTGTGTAACTGAACTTAATCTTGGTAATAAATGAGTATGTTCTTGAAAGGACACCAGCCTTAGCTAACATTCCTTTGCAGAACCAGACGTCCTGGGTCCTCTCCAGCATGGCAGCCCTCTACTGGAGGGTGAAAGGCCAAGGAAAGAAGGCAATCGACTGCCTCCGCCAGGCTCTGCACTATGCACCACACCAGATGAAGGTGAGTGGGACTCAGAAGGTGGGAATTTCTGCCCCTTAGTCCTTTCCATTCCCCATGGTTTATTCTGCCCTTTCAACCAGCCTCTCTCATGCTCAGCCAGTGAGGACATGTTACA
Organism: Theropithecus gelada; assembly: GCF_003255815.1. Classification (NCBI taxonomy): domain Eukaryota; kingdom Metazoa; phylum Chordata; class Mammalia; order Primates; family Cercopithecidae; genus Theropithecus; species Theropithecus gelada. The sequence continues at coordinate 22,103,928 of NC_037682.1, read as the reverse complement.
AGGAGAGAATGGGGCAGGAGACCTTCTGACTGGGCATGTGCCCCAGCAAGCCTGTGAACTATCCCTGCTGCGTGCCTCCCCGGCCTCAGCAGGTTGGAACGTGGGGAAGGCCTTCCAGATCACTGTAAGACGTTACTGCATTGAGTCCCCTTTCTGTTGTGTCCAGAGCCACCCAACATATAGCAAATGCACTGGCCAAAGTGGGCTGACACATAGAAGTCAATCTGAGTTTAGCTTGTCCTCGGGGGCCTGGTGACCTCTTAGACTTGTTTTGCTTATCCTCTTGGCTTGAGCTTGCTTCCAAGCACAGAGATAGAAGCGAATTTCCATTTCTTCACATGCGTTGGTCAGTCCCTGATCGTTGTCTGACTTCTCCTGTTTCCACAAAAACAAAACAAAACAAAACAAAAACCAAACCAGCTAACCCTGTGTGACACCAAACTTTTCCGGAAGACCAGTTGTTGTTATGACGGGTGAGAAAGTACGGTTTTTATCAGCACATTTGTATCCATGTGTTCTGAGTTCTGCATTAATCCAGATCTTATACTTTTTAAAGACGTGGCTGGTGTCTTCTTTGCTCATCAAGGCAGTGTATGGAATGAGGGAAGGAACACAGGATTCACTGCCAGGCATTGCTGAGTTTTAAACACAGCTCTACCTCTTACTAGCTTTGTGAATTTGGGCACCTTATTGAACTTCAATGAGCTCATCTAGGGTCATGCATTCTATGGCTGTCACAAAGATGGGTCCTTTTTTTCTGTTTCTTCTGTGTCTGCTATAGAACCCAATATGGCGTGATACAGGTAACATTGCTCAGGTAAGGCACTTAAAGGGAATGATATTTGTGATGATAACAGTATTGCAACAATATTGCTACTTGTTCCATCCATCATTTTGTACTCTCTACTGTTAGGCAATGGGGAAGGGCTAAGGCTCTACCTCTAAGAGTCAGCAAACTTCCTGAAAAGGGCAAGAGGATAAAACACTTAGACTCTGGAGGCCAGACAGCCTCTGGTGCACCTACTGAATTCTAGCATTGTAGTATGAAAGGTGCCACAGAAATACGTACAGGACTGGGAATGATTGTGTCCCAATAAAACTTTTTAAAAAATAGGCAGCAGACTAGGTTAGACCTCAGTTTGCCAACCCCTAATGATATGATGGTTCTTGCAGAAATTATTTTGACTTTCTGACAGCATGACTCCAAGTGTGGTCTGTGGACAGTACACAGACTTTTTATTAGCAGTCTGCAATGAGACAAGGAGCTTCACCAGAAGAAACCAACTACATTATTCAGCAGATTGTTTACTTCAGCTGACATTTTGTTGTGTTTGGTTTTCGAAGCAAGACTCCGCCAATGAAAGAAGGAATTGATTGATATTCTGGTACAAGCACCTTATCTATCACAGACCAGTAGCAAACAGCAGAAAAGCGCTTTGAGTGGCACTATTCTCATCCTTCACCAGGAAGCACCGACTATATTCTTTATGATCACCAAAAACAAGAATGAAAGCTCAAAACCCAGTTTTCCCTTCTCACCATTCTCCTTCTTCTCCCAGGATGTGCCCCTGATTAGCCTGGCCAACATCTTGCACAATGCCAAGCTCTGGAATGACGCCGTCATAGTGGCCACCATGGCAGTAGAGATCGCACCACACTTTGCTGTGAACCACTTCACTCTGGGCAATGTCTACGTGGCAATGGTGAGATGGGGGTGTGAGCAGAATGTACCAACTCTGCCAAACAGTAGCACCTCTTTGATTTCAAAACCTTTTTGAGTATGTCATTGCCCACCAGTCTCCTGTAAACTTGTCTAAAATTGCTAGCTCCAAAAAAAAATGTTATATTTTGTGGATAAGGGTTTGAGAGGTGTTTAAAAAAAATAATACATGAAATTCTTCTAAGTATTTGCAACTACGTAGTTCCTCAACATGGGTTGAACACCAACAGCAGAGTCAGATTTACCTACAATTTCCTGGAGACACCACCTGTTCCAGAGAACCTCTCCTGACATGCCATGTAGACACACACACATGCTCTGTTGCTTCCAGGTTGGGCTAAGGTACCTGTCATTGCACTCATGACACCCTGTGCGTGTTTTTCTTGCTGGATTTTCACCTTGTTTTATAATTTTTTGTTTAAGGATATGTCTTTCCCTCTAGCCTATGGGCTTGTTGGGGACAAGACTCCTCTTCACCTCCCTGTTCCGGTGCCTCACAGTGTTTTTGGCACATGGTAGGCGCTCACCAAGTAGTTAATGAATGATGAAATTCCACTAGTTTCATGGAATACCATTTAGAGAGAAAATGGCAAAGTCATCCAGATCCCTCATTCTGATCAGAAGCAAGAACTGATTTCAGAACTGAAAATCCCAGGGGGACCCCCTAAAAGCTGTCATAACCCAGTTTAGCATGAGAATCATGCCGTTCACTTTCATCTAAAATGTGGCATCACACATAGGGCTGTTCCCAAGATGCTCTCAGTAATGGCTTACGGAGTGAGCAGCCCTGGGCTGCCAGCTTCCTTGACTTCAGAGGCGAGAAGTATTTTGCCAGGGAGGTATTGCCGAATATGCAGATTTCCCTCTGCTTCTTAAATTGAAGAATCTGTTGTTGCCCCCAGTAAACGTGAAGTTTGCTACTATGAACGAGGACTTGTGTCTCTCATTTGGCTAGAAGTCATTGAACCAGTTGATTTGGGCTCTTCTTTAAGAGTGTAACTCTAAGTAAAAGATTAACCTTCAGTATGGCAGGGATCATTTACCAATCTTTGTTGGAGTTTTAAAGAGAATTTTTAAACTCTTCAAAATGTACGAGTCCAATTGAGATACCTGACTTAGTTTCCGTCTTTCTAGCTACATTAGAAAATTTAGGCAGATGCATAATGGGCATTTGTCAGGCATGGTTCTAGAGGTTTCTGTGAGGATTAAATGGAAGGATTTCATGAAGCACCTAGCACAGTGTCTGACACATTTCAGGCACTCAGGACTGTTAGGTCTTATTATTACCACAATTGCGACTGTTGTTGGGTTTGTAAAAGCTGCTCTACCCCTTTTCCTTTTGTTCTTGGGCTCTGCCGTAGTTTCCTTTGTGATGTTATACCTCAGGGATGAAGGCAGCTGTTTCCTCCCAGAGGAACCTCAGACTTTTCCACAGAGACTTAGATCCATTGAGCAAACGCTGCAGGGTTGTCCCTAGCACAGAGGTGCTTCTTGAGAAAAAAGAGGGCACAGTATATATTTAGCCTGGTGATGCCATCCCCTCACGTTTGTCTCCTTGACCCTCACAGGAAGAATTTGAAAAAGCACTGGTGTGGTATGAATCCACATTGAAGCTTCAGCCCGAGTTTGTCCCGGCCAAGAACCGAATCCAGACCATCCAGTGTCACTTAATGCTGAAGAAGGGACGGCGCTCTCCTTAGTGCACTTCTTCTTTCTCTCTTTCTCTTTACTCATGCTCTCAAAAAAAAGAAAAAAAAGAAAAAAGAAACCAATCATTGTCAGTATCTACTATTAATGATGTGTGTGAAAATAACTAAGACTTATAACAGGACTTTTACATATGCGGGAATTGGTTTGTTTTTCAGTTTCTCCTTTCCCCCAACCAGCCTCAGAAGAGGCACCTTCAGAAACACACATTTCTTAAAAGGAAAGTGCAGCTTCAAGATATTGTGTAAATACTGAGCCAAGACATTTCTGGAGCTGTGCTCTGTCTCCAAAAACCTCACTGCCTTTAGGGCTTTTCTCAGTGGTCCAGCTAGCCTCCTCTTTGGAGGAGGACGAAGCCGCATTGCTCATTCTCTGCTTCCTGTCGTAGCCTCTGTTGTCAGTGGAAATGCAGAAGCTCATCTGGTGCCCGTCGGTGAGAAGCAACGTTCTGCGCTCTCTCCGTTAGACCTCCATGCTGTCCCCAGTCTTGTACGTTCCATGCTGCTATGTTACAAACTCTCAGAGGTAGTTTGCAGGGGAGGAAGGGGAATATGAATTTTAAAACAAAATATTTACAACAACAAAAATTCTTAGGATCAGCTGACCTTTGTAATGTTATTTATGTTGGGGAGGGAGGGGGGCTGAGAAGGGGAAATCAGCAGTGTGCAACATCTTTCTCATTTGTACTTTAATTACCAATCACAAGGAAACCAATAAGTTGAAATCCTATATAACAGGTTTATATATATAGAATATGTATATTTGAAGCCCTCTACAGACTGAGTCTATGTTTTACTAATTCTTTGTTCACTGTGTTACCCATCTTGGAATAAGGTGTGAGTGTCAGCTCCCTCTCTCTGAGGCCTCCCAACTTCGCTCCTCAGGAGAGTAATGAGCCAAGGTTGAGTGTTTCCATACAATGCTTTTACCTTTGGTCCCAGGAGAATCAGAAACTCCAACATTTTGGAATCTTCAAGGGCACATACTGAGAAAAAAAATAAAATTGTTTATGAGCAAAATAGGTCAGTCGCGTGATTTTTCTTTAGAACCTGGCTAATTTGGGCAGCTGTGAAGCCTGACTTTAACTCTGGATCTGATCGTCCCAAGTCCTACATTGGCTTTATCTTTCTTCCAGCAGCAAGGTGAGGGGAGAAAAAAACAATCCATCATCACTAGGTTTTATACTTGATGAACTTATTAGAACAATGCATTTAATCAGGAAAGACATACAGTCAGCACATGTTCAGAGTTTAGTATATAATTGACCTTCCTGGCAAAGGAAGAATCATCTAAGCCACAAAGTCATGGCCCTCAGGTAAGCACTGATCTTAACATTCATCCAAGTAAGTTTCACAGACAGCGTTGGGGTGCATCGTGTAGGTTGGGCATGCCCCTTGGGACAGGATTCCACTGAAGACAGCAATTCTGTGGACTTTCCTAGGATGCAATCAGACACTGATCATCTCAGATAATGGCTCGTGGAACTTGGAAGGGTTTAGTTCTAGCACAGACTGTGTAATTTCTTAGAAGCAAAGTCTAATTTCTTACACCAGACATACCTGTGACTTCTCTGTTCTTTACGCAGCTGAAGTCCAACAAACCCCAGTTTTATCAGATATATTTTGAGAACAGCAAGCTCGTTTGTTACTGAATACAGTGAGCCTTTATTCTCTCAGGGATCCATCGAAATTAACTTGTATCTATATGTAGTTCCCTGCTTCCCCACCTCACTACAATTTTTTCCTGAAACCTTCAACAGTTGCTTGACTCTTTTTTTTTTTTTAAGACAGAGTTTCACTCTTGTTGCCCAGGCTGGAGTGCAATGGCACGATCTCAGCTCACTGCAACCTCTGCGTCCCAGGTTCAAGCAGTTCTCCTGCCTCAGCCTCCCAAGTAGCTGGGATTACAGGCATGTGCCACCACGCCTGGCTAATGTTTTGTGTTTTTAGTAGAAACAGGGTTTCACCATGTTGGCCAGGCTGGTTTCAGGTGATCCACCCACCTCGGCCTCCCAAAGTGCTGGGATTACAGGCGTGAGCCACCATGCCCAGCCCAGTTGCTTGACTTTTTAAAATTAACATACTATGAAATTCACTCTGGTATACAGTTCTATCATGCAACCATCACAACAATTGAGATACAAAACTTTCATCATCCCCAAAAGACTCCCCTCTTGCTGTCCCTTTGTAGTTGAACCTCCCCAACCCTTAACCCTGGGCAACCACGAGTCTGCTCTCCCACCCCATCGCTTTTCCTTTTCCATAATGTCATATAAATGGAATTCGTGTATGGCCTTTTGAGTCCGGCTTTTTTCCCTCAACATAATGAATGCACTTGGGGTTTGCCCATGTTGTGTGGATCAGTGATTCGATACTTTGTTGCTGAGTAGTGTTCCATTGTTAGCCTGTTGGAGGACACTGGGATGCTTCCAGCTTCTGGAGATTGTGAATAAAGCTGCAATAAGCATTTGCATGTGGGTTTGGCTGGGCACAGTAATCCCAGCACTTTGGGAGGCCGAGGCGGGCGGACCACTTGAGGTGAGGAGTTTGAAACCAGCCTGACCGACATAGTGAAACCCTGTCTCTTCTAAAAATACAAAAAAATTAACAGGCGTGGTGGTGGGCGCCTGTAATCCCAGCTACTCAGGAGGCTGAGGCACGAGAATCACTTGACCCCGGAAGACAGAGGTTGCAGTGAGCTGAGATCACACCACTGCACTCCAGCCTGAGGGACAGTGAGACTCTGTCTAAAAAAAAAAAAAAAAAAGCATATAGGTTTTTGTGTGCACATAGGTTTTCATTTCTATTGTGTTGATAATTCAGCAAGTATTTTTCTACTCTGGACTGTTTTGTTGTTTTTTTTTTTTCCGAGACGGAGTCTCGCTCTGTTGCCAGGCTGGAGTGCAGTGGTGCAATCTCCACCCACTGCAACCTCCGCCTCCTGGTTTCAAACAATTTTTCTGCCTCAGCCTCCCAAGCAGTGGGACTACAGGTGCACGCCACCACGCCTAGCTAAGTTTTGTATTTTTAGTAGAGATGGGGTTTCACCATGTTGGCCAGGATGGCCTCAATCTCTTAAAAGCAGGAATGGTCAGCCAACACTGAATGGAGGCAGCTTCAAGTCGGTTTTATACAGAAGGAGTACGGGGTAGGGACAGCTACAAATCTGCTTATCTGAAAGGAAGAGGAAAGAGCTTGACCTTTCTTTGAAATGATTTGGAATTGCCTCCACAGCATTGTTCCCAGCCTCGTTTCAGATGCTGCTTCAAATCAGGTGTGGTGGGAAGCTGTACTGCGGGACGGCTGACAGACCATGAATGTGTATCTCCTGCAGGGCTGGCGACGCGAGGGCCTAGTGATCATGCACCGGCAGGGAGCTGCCCTGCCCTGTGGCTGCCATCTTGGAACCGTATGGGGTTTATTCACTAGATAGGTCAAAGCTCTGACTCGCACTAGACTTAGACACTGGCACTGACTAGCTGGGAATGAAACTTGGAGCCCAACTCTCCAGCACAAGGGGTGACTGTTAGTGGCCCTTCTGTTCCACATACAGCGAGGGTCTGAGAGCTTCCAAGGTAGATTCCCCCAGAACTTTGGCGTCATGAGAACTTTGGCTCTGTAGCAACTCCTCTGTGGTAGGACTGTTCCTGCCTCAGAGAACCTCAGAATGGGTTCAACAAATCTGGGTTCAAATCTCAGTCCCGCCTCTCACTAGCAAGGAGATCTTGAACAAGTGTTTAGCTCTGAGCTGAATTTCTCACTGAAATAAAATAATCTGAGAATGATAAGAGCTACTGTTCTTCACAGAGGATAGCTGTGAGAAGGAAAGGAGATTTTTAAAATATGAAGCATTCAGCACGATGCAAACACCCAGGAAGGGGTAGCTGTTGTTATTTGCACCACGTTATAGAAACTGGATATTTTAAAGAAATTTACTTAAGTTAATTTTAAACAAGACCCAGCCATTCAACTCCACCCTGGCACATCTTCTGGTCAGGCCAGCCTCGCTGTTCTGATTTCCAAAGCTTTTGCTTAATCCATTCCCCAACAAATGTCCCCTCTTCTCTCTGGTTTCTGTCCCCCTTCTAGGCCTCTTTTACCCAAGCTTTCGTGATGACACTGATTGATCTACATCTTCTCTGATTATTATAACGGCTTCAATTCATTGAGCCAGACAGGAGGCTGTGTGTAGTCAGAAACATCTAAGATTTGTTGAGCTCGTACTATGTTCCAAGATTATTTTAAGAGCTTTACATGAAATAAAATTCATTTAAGCCTCATGTCAAACTAATGGTGTAGGTACTGTTGTTATCCTGATTGTGAGAATGGGAAACTGGAGCCCGAGATTTAAGTAACTTGTCCAAGACCACAGCTAGGAAGTGATGGGAGTCAAGGTCTGGGCCCAGGGAGTCTAATTCTAGAGGCCACGCTCCTAACCACCATGCTATACACCCATTATCTCATGGAGTCTTCACAACTACAAAATAGGTTGGCAACATTATCTCTGTTTTACAGATGAGAAAACCAAGGCTCAAAGGTAAAGTAACCAGCTCATAATCCCACAGTATGTGGTAGAGTTCAGATTCAAACCAAGCTTGGATTTGCCTAACACCAACTTGGTGTTCTTACTCCTCTACTATTCTGCCTCTATGTAGTGCTTATTTCCAGGAAGTTCTTCATTCTGAGCTGTTTCCTATTTGCTTTCAGGTGTAAATAGTCAATGCTAGTGGTTAACAAGCAATGCAACTGATATGTTCCTCTGCTTCCTGCTTTTGGCATTCTGAGGGCTTTCCACCCACATCTCACAATCTTTTAGGGAACCAATCTTAGGGAAGTGAAGTATCTTGCTTTCTCTGCCATAGAACTTGAAGAAGAAAAAAGCTCTCTCCATCCTTCTGCCTCAGGCTCACTGCTCTCAGTCTGGCTGGTAGAGGAAAGTGCCTTGCTGCCCATGAACCTCACAAGGCCTATTCTGCCCTTCACTGCCCAACAGCTTTGCACCACTTGCTGGGAGAAGACGTGACCACTGTGGTGTGGCCAGCTTCAGGGGATCCACCCTGCCGTCATGGTTGAGCCAGCAGCAGGGGGGACTGGCTTCTAAATTCAGCTTTTGTGGTTATTCTAATGCTCAGACAGGCATCCCTAGATCAAATCTCATGTTTCCCCTTTCTGTGAAGATGTAAACAGGCAATTCCAGCTCTTTCTACAAACAGATTTAGTTCAACATGTACTGATGTCCAACACTGGATGAGACATTGGACATGGTCTCTGCCCTCAAAGAGTCACAATCTAGTTGGAGAGACAAGATAGAGAATTCGAGGACACAAAGTCCACTCCAGCAGAAGCCTGAATATTGAAGACCCAGAAACTGAATTCTCTGATGAATACACAGGGTCCTCTGAGACAGTCAGCCTTGCCTAGGTGCATAAACCATCTCGGTTTCGACACTCCAAGCAGAGTCCTCCACGGCTCGGCCACTGCCTGCCTTTCCATGCTTGTCTTCTGCCACTCATTTATTCATTCAATGAACATGTATGGAAGAAACTACTATGTGCCAGGCACTGAGTTGGTCACTGCAGGTAGTTCAATATGGTGCAAGAATAGAGGGTGGGTGGGACAGGTGCTAAGAAATGAAGCTAGGGCCAGATCACGAAAGACATCATACACACGGCTGAGGAGTTTGGGCTTTGTCCTCAGTGAAATGGAGAGCCATTCCCCAGATTGCACTTCAGGCTACAATTTAGGATTTCCCACATGTATCAGAATTCTAAATTCCCATGCCTGTGATCATGCTATTCCCATTACCCGGAATGCCAAATCCTTGCAATCTTCCCCCCTTTTTTTTTTTCACTTATTTAGGTCTACTGGTTTTCTGAGGCATTGTTCTCAAGATGCCATGCTTCTAAGGCACCTGCCATAATCCCCGTGGTGACACTCATCACATGGTATTGAAATGAGCTATGTATCTGGTCCCCAATCAGATGCTTAGCTCCATGTCTAATCAATGTCTATGTCCCTTACTTTTACAACATAAAAACCTGGCACAATGAAATTGCTTAATTAAAAAAAAAAAAAACAGTTATTTGACTATTGAATTGATGGTTAACTGACCCAACAATACCCTAGAGAAACTACAGCAACATTGAAGACAAGAGATTGGAAATAGGAGCTATTGAAACCGAGAGGGAAGATGAAATCAGGGAGAACTCCAGCAGATATGGAGAGAAGCTGCTTCGCTTAATCTACAGAGGTACTGCCTGTTCCCTCAGCCCATCCCCGAGCCACCAACTGCTACTGACCCATGTAAAGTATTTTGAACAGGGACAGGCACACACTAGGCAGTCAATAAATGTTAGCTCTTCTTATTAGCAGAGGACTTCAATCCTGCCAGTGACTCCTTAATTCTAGAAATAAATTACCTTTTCCTTTCTGCTAAGAATGTTGTTCCAGGCTAGACAGAGTGGCTCATGCCTGTAATCCCAACACTGTGGGGGGCTGAGGTGGGAGGATAGCTTGAGACCAGGAGCTCAAGATCATCCTTGGTGACACAGCAGGACCCTGTCTGTTAGAAAAGAACAAGAAAAAGAAAAAGCCAAATGTGGTGGCACACACTTGTAATCCTACCTGCTCAGGAGGCTGAGATGGTTGAATTGCTTGAGCCCAGGAATTCAAGGTTACATTAAGTTTTGATTATGCCACAAAACTCCAACCTTGGATTGGGACCTTGTCTCAAAACAAAAACAAAAACTAATGGATTTTGTTCCATTTCTGGATTCGGACTCAAAAGCTTCACTGGTTAGGACAGTGACCCCTAGCTTTTAAGAAGGGGGGCTTTCACCCAAAGACAGCACTAAATACGAACACCTATGTCCTAAAAATTGAGGAAATTTTTATCTTCCTGTTTTTCAGTTTGATGGATTTCTTCCATTCTGTCTTCTGATTCATTGGCTTTCTCTTCAGCTGTGTCTAGCCTGCTGTCCAACTCATCCATTGAGATTTTTACTTCAGTAATGACATTTTTCACTTGCATGATTTCTATCTGGTTCTTTTTCATCATATCTATCTGCTCATGTTTCATAATCTTTTTGTGTGTGTTATGGATGCTACTCTTTTAACTACTTGAACACTTTCAGCATACTTACTTTTCAAATTAGTCTATTTTTTTTGTTCATTAGGAATAAGTTCTCCTGTTTGTTGGATATTTGGACTGTCTAACCCTATAGCCTTGTAACCCTCTGAGTTCTCAGTCTTTGGATCACTACTCTAAAAACTGCAATTACTTTTGCACCAGCCTAATATATTCTCTCAAGTTCTTAGTGATATCATACTCTCATACTGTCTCCATGCTTGTGACCTTCCAATTTATATGTCCAGCATAGATGTCCTCCATCAGCTCTAAATTCATTTCATTTATCCAACTTTCTACCAGTATCCTCACATGAACTGTATAAAACAGAATTCCGTATCTTCTCACAAAATTATTATCTAACTTTGGTCTTCCCATATGAGTTAATAGCAATTCCCTCCATCTAGTTATTCAAGTCAAAAAAAAAAAAGAAAAAGAAAAAAAAAATCCTAGGCCAGGCGCTGTGGGTCACGCCTGTAATCCCAGCACTTTGGGAGACCAAGGCAGGCAGATCACTTGAGGTCAGGAGTTTGAGAATAGCCTGGCCAACATAGTGAAACCCTATCTCTACTAAAAAAAAAAAAAAAAAAAAAGTACAAAAATTAGCCAGGCATGGTGGCACATGCCTGTAGTCCAACCTACTCAGGAGGCTAAGGCAGGAGAATCTCTTGAACCTGGGAGACAGAGGTTGCAGTGAGCTGAGATAATGCAACCACACTCCAGCCTGGGCGACAGAGCGAGACTGTCTCAAAAAAAAAAAAAAAAAAAAACCCAGAGTAACTATTGACTCCTATTAAAACATGAGTCAGATCATGTCATTCCTCTGCTTAAAACTATTGGCTTGCAATAACATATAAAACCCTAAAAAATAAAAAAATTTCACAATGTGGCTCACCTCTCTAGCTTCATCTCTTTTAATCTCCCTCTTGTTCACTCCTCCAGTCGCACTGACCTCCTGGCTGTGTTTTGAAACTTCCAGTCATGCTTCTGCCTCAGGTCATCTTCATTTGCCATTCCTTTAGCTTGAAATACTCTTTCCCCAGACACCCACTTTGCTCACCTTCTCACCACCTTCTCTGTGAGGTTTCCCTAATCATGATATTTTAAATTGTGACATCCTCCTCCACAATTTCCTAATCCCCTTTTGTGCTTGACTTCTCTTCGTAGCTCTTATCATTATCAAGTCTGCTCTGTACGTGACTTATATATTGTCTGCCACCTCCAACTGGAACATAAGTTATAAGAATGCAAGATTTGGACCTGTTTTGTACCCTGATATATCCCTAGCCCCAGGTACATAGTAGGTGTCCAGAAAAAAACTGCTGAATGAATGAATGAATCCATATATGAGTAGTGCTGAACTTCCTCATATATTTTACTATTTTTTTTGTCCTTATTCAGCAGCAGTTAATGCTTGAAGTATTTTCATACATTATGTGGGGTCAAGGACACTTCCTAACAGAGAAGTTTCTGAGGTTGTCTTTGCTGCATCCCCTACGAAGTCGAACTTTTTTTTTTTTTTTTTTTTTTTTTTGAGACAAAGTCTCACTCCTTCGTCCAGGCTAGAGTGCAGTGGCACTATCTCAGCTCACTGCAATCGCCGCCTCTCAGGTTCAAGCGACTCTCCTGCCTCAGCCTCCCAAGTAGAGTAGCTGGGACTACAGGCGTGCACCACCATGCCCGGCTAATATTTTTGTTTTGTTCTGTTTAGTAGAGATAGGGTTTCACCATGTTGGCCAGGCTGGTCTCAAACTCCTGACCTCAGGTGATCCGCCTGCCTTGGCCTCCCAAAGTGCTGGGATTACAGACGTGAGACACCGCACCCAGCCAAACATGTTTTTATGTTAGTTTCTAAGCTTGGGGTTTCTACACAGCATGGAGAACATGAATTAGGACTCCATTTTCCCACAGGTGGGAGGCTCAGCGTCCTAATAAAGCCTCTGGTGGAAAGGGGCTTTCTGGTCTGTGACTTGCCTTTGGTGCCTGGCCACACCTAGAGCCTAGTTCCATCTCTCAGTTGTCCATGAGGCTTAATTTCTGTCCTTCCATGGCCATGAGTTAGGCCTAGAGTCTGGAGTTAGGCCATGCCCTCCAATCCCAAAATTTCTGTAGAGGCCTATTGCAGAAAGCCTAGCATCTCTGAAAATGTCTAGCTCCTTTGGGAAATTGCCTTTTATTATTTAAAAATGGGCCCTGTATTAGTGAGAGTTCTCCAGAGAAGCAGAACCAATAGGGTGTGTGTGTGTGTGTGTGTGTGTGTGTGTGTGTATCATTATAATACATATATGTCTATATAAACATACATGATTTATTGTAAGGAATTGGCTCATACAATTATGGAGGTTTAGAAGTCCCAGGATCTACTGTCTGCAAGCTGGAGACCCGGGAAAAATAGTGGTGTCTTTCGAAGGCCTGAGAGTCAGGAGGCTGATAGTAGAGATTAAACTCCATGTCTGGGCTGGGTGTGGTGGTTCACACCTGTAATCCTGGCACTTTGGGAGGCCAAGGCAGGTGGATCACGTGGTCAGGAGTTTCAGACCAGCCTGACCGACATGGTGAAACCCCGTCTCTGCTAAAAATATAAAAATTAGCCTGGCGTGGTGGTGGGCGCCTGTAATCCCAGCTACTCGGGAGGCTGAGGCAGGAGAATCGCTTGAACCCAGGAGTTGGAGGTTGCAGTGAGCCAAGACTGGGCCACTGCACTCTAGCCTGGGCAACAGAGCGAGACTCCATCTAAAAAAAAAAAAAAGTCCAAGTCTGAAAGCCTGAGAATCAGGAGTGAAGAGGGCAGAGGAAGATCAGTGTTTCAGATCAAGCCATCGGCTAAGAGAACCTTCCTCCTCCTTTCTGTTCTCCGCAGGCCCTCAGTGGATGAGATGACGCCTACTCTCATGAGGAGGGCCACTTGCTTTACACAGTGTACTGACTCAAAGCCAATATCCCCCAGAAACATCCTCATAGGCACACCCAGAAATAATGTCAAACCAGATATCTGGGCACCTCATGCCCCAGTCAAGTTGACACATCAAATTAACCATCAGAGACACAAACCCCTGTTGAAATGAAAGGCCCTTACCACAAGCTAACTTCATACAAATGGCTACCGGGAGCCCGGGGGTTCCCCACTAAGCCCTCTCCAAGAGTTTTGAGAATGTGTCGCGAGTTGTGCTCCCCACTCATCCTCTATACAGCCAGATGCTGTAGAGAGGGGTTTCCACAGAGCATGGGCAGTGAGGATGAGGGGGCTCGGCTGCTGCCAGGCACCAGCCATCTCTAGCTCAGGGACGAGGGATCAATACACCTTCTGCACATTGCTCTCCAAATCCTGCAGGTGGCAGCTGGACACAAGGCTAAGGCTCTGAGGACCAAACTCAGCCACTAAGGGGAGGACCCTGTGGCATTCCAGGTGATGTGTTTTTGGGCACCGTAATGCCCAGTCACGGGAGCTCATAATTGCTCTAGTGGCAGAGGACAGAGAAGCGAAAGGAGAGATGGATGGAGCCTCTAGCCCTGCCCTGTACAGTACAGTAACCGTATCTGCCCCTAACCACATCTACCTATGGGCATTTACACTTAAATTCATTAACATTGAATAAAATGTAAAATTCATTTCCTCACTTGCACTTGCTACATTTCAAGCACTTAGCAGCCACAGTGGCTCCTGTTTTAGCCAGTGCAGATATGAAACATTTCCATCATCAGAAAGTCCCATGGGATAGCGTGACTCTGAACCATGAGCTCCACCACCCAGACTCATCCGTGGAACATGCCCATCCAGGAGGCCGCAAAGAAGACCGCTCATCGCCGCTGTTTTGAGAACTAATTACTGCCCCCCGAGGCTTCTCCTTCCAGCCTCAGGGCTTTGGAATGTGCTAACAGCTCGGCCCAGCACGCCCTTTCCTTCAGATCTACTTATCAAACAGGGAGAGCCGTGCCAGAGCGAGCGGTGCCTGCCCACATCCCTCCGCATCCACGTCTACGAGCCCAAGACTGCAGGCCATGCAGACAGGGACTGAGGGCTTGGTTCTGGTTGTGCAAATGGCCTTTGCACAGGTGGGCAGTACTGGAGAGTTGGTGCCCCCAGAAGCACCCCTTAGTCACCAACAGATGGGTGTTGGTGGTGTTAAAGCAAAAACTTTGGCCAAATTACATTTAAAGGAGTTTAATGGAGCAATGAACGATTCGCGAATCAGGTGGGCCCCAGAATCACAGCAGATTCAGAGAGACTCCAGCGATGCCTCATGGTCAGAACAAATTTATAGACAAAAAAAAAAAAAAAAAGGAAGTGATGTGCAGAAATCAGAAGTGAGGTACAGAAACAGGTGGATTGGTTACAGAGTTTGCCTTATCTGAACACAGTTTGAACACTCACCAGTCCATGAGTGGTTGAAGTATGGCTGCTGGGATTGGCCGAGACTCAACTATTGTTACAGGTGCATACTCCTAAATTAGGATTTCAATCTTGTCTGCCTATTAAGCTATGTTACAGTTCATCCACAAGGACTCAGAAACAGAAGTAAGGAGTCCTTCTCAGGCCATAGTTAGTTTGCTTTAACAGTGGATATGTACCCCCTTGAGGAAGATCACTCTGAAGTGTGTTCTTTATCTTCTCCCAGAGCGCCCCCCTACCCGCCCCAACCAGAGATTGAGCTTCTGTTAGTCCCCGGGGGCAGCTGGCCTGATAAGACATCTTTCACTGGCTTTCTCCACTTCCCCCACTGGTGTCTCTTCAGGTCACCTCCCAAATAAATGGCCTGCACTTGAATTCCTAGTCTTCTTACGGGGTAATTCGAGCTAAGACAAGGGCCTGCTGTGTGCCAGACACAGTGGTAAGCATTTAAAAAAAAAAAAAAAAAGAAGAAGAGATTTAAAAAGAACTAATGGGCCTGGTGCAGTGGCTCACGCCTGTAATCCTAGCATTTTGAGAGGCCGAGGCGGCTGGATCGCAAGGTCAGGAGTTCAAGACCAGCCTGGCCAATATGGTGAAACCCTGTCTCTACTAAAAATACAAAAATTAGCCGGGCTTGGTGGCACGCGCCTGTAATCCCAGCTACTTGGGAGGCTGAGGCAGGAGAATTGCTTGAACCCAGGAGGCGGAAGTTGCAGTGAGCTGAGATAGCGCCACTGTACTCTAGCCTGGGCGACAGAGCAAGACTCTGTCAAAAAAAAAAAAAAAAGAATTAATAGACTCAGTTCCTCCCTCATGCCTCATGAGTTTGCAGTGAAATGCACAAAGCAGGCAGGAAGAGATGCAATCCGGAGGCTGTGGGGTAAGCAGCTCTGCCCCAGGAAATACCCCAGCATAGCCTAGGAAGGGGAGAGGGTTAAGAACAGTTTCTAGGACTGGGTGCAGTGGTTCACACCTGTAATCCCAGCACTTTGGGAACCCAAGGCGGGTGGATCACTTGAAGTCAGGAGTTCAAGACCAGCCTGGTCAACATGGTGAAACCCTGTCTCTACTAAAAAAATAATAACAACAATAATAATAATAATACAAAAAATAGCCAGGCGTGGTGATAAGTAGTCCCAGCTACTCAGGTGACTGAGGCAGGAGAATCACTTGAACTCGGGAGGCAGACATCGCAGTGAGCCAAGATCGCACCACTGCACTCCAGCCTGGGCCACAGAGCCAGACTCCATCTCGGGAAAGAAAAAAAAAAAAAAAAAGAACAGTTTCTAGGAGGGGGACAGTGAAGCCAGTGTTGATGATTGAGGGAGGAATAGGAGCTCTGGACAGAAGCACTCCTAAGGAAAATGAATAGGGAGCCGCTGACATCATTCAGCCTGGGTATAACATGATTGGACAGCTACTTCACAAACACCGTCCTGGCAGTGATGCAGAGAAGGGACCACGGGGGGCAAGGATGAAAGCTCGGTGTTCACCAAGGAGACTGGTGCAGGACTGCTGATAAGGAGAGAGATAAAGCACAACTAGGTAAGGCCCAGGCACTGGGGCTGGGCAGAAGATGAAAGATGAGAGGAGGGTTGCTGCAGGACAGTTGCCGGGACCTGATGATCACTGAGCCACAGAGGCTGAGAGAGGCAAGGCTTCAAGTGGATTCCCAGGTTTCTGACTTCAGAAGCAGGGTAGATGGTGCTGCCATTCCCTGCAACATAAAACACAGGAGGAGGAGTGGGTGTGAGGGAAAGATGATGGCTTTAAGTCTGGACATGGTTTTGAGGTGCCTGTAGGCCAACGGTTCTCAAACTGTGGTCCCCAGACCAACAGCATCAGCATCACCGGGAACTTGTTAGAAATGCACATTCTCAGGCCCTGCCGAATCAGGAGCTCTGTGGGTGGGCCCAGCAATCTGGGTTTTAATGAACTGTCTAGCCCTCCAGTTAGAGGCATCCTGCCAAATGCTTAGCAACAGGCCCTCCAGGGACAGGGAGAAGCCCTGATGGGTGGTGTTTTCCGGTTCCTGGGGTGCCAATCCCATCATGACTGATTTCAAGCTACTCCTGACATCACTAAACGTGCATCACTAAACGGGGAATTGGGAAGACGTGCACACACTGTCTCCTGCAGCAGCAGCATGAACGGCCTCCAGGTGATTGCGATGCACACCTGTGCCACAACCACTGCTCTAGGCCAGTTGCACGAATGTATCTGGGGGGCAGGAAGACGTATGGGTCTAAAGCTCAAGAGAGAACTGGGAGGCAGAAAAGGTTTTGGAGATGTCAGTGTATATACAACCACCTACCAGAAAAACACGGAGTGTGCCAAAATGAATAAGACTCAGTCCCTGCCCCCAAGGAGCATGCAGTCACATGGGGAGAAAGACAGGCAAACAGTCACAGCAGAGGGAATGGTGACTGTACCCAGGAAGAACGGTGGGGGCACAAAGGAGGGGGTGGTCCCCTCAACCTGGGAAGGTCAGAGAAGCTTCTTGGAGGAAACGGCAGGAGCTGGGTCTTTAAACACAGGAAGGGGAGGGGATTAGGCAGGTCGGGAAGTGGGAGCCCAGCGTCCCAGGTAAAGGAAAGGCAGAGTGGAGGGAAGAACAAGGTGTCTGCAGGGGCCTGTTGGGGAGAACTGATGGATGGAGAATGAGGCCCAGTGGTGCAAGTGAGGCCCAGGAAGCCAGGAGAGAAGGGTCCTGGGTTCGGAGCTGATGAATCTGAACTTTATTTTAGAACATATGAGGAATCATTTAAAAATGTGGAGCGGTGGAGGGTTATAATCATGTTGGAAGATTCTAAAGGTTCTAATGCCCTCTCCTGGATCATTGCATCTTATTGGCACTGTCATTTCCTGTTTCTCACACGTGTGGTGCAATCTCCCAACCCCTGCTGTTAGATCCACAATTCCACAATTCCCCTTCCTGGACCTGTCCCACCTTGGCTCTCCTCTGGGTTACTTCTTATCCTTTGAGGCTCAGCCAAGGATCACCTCCTCCAAGGGGCCCTCCCTGGCTATGACCTGAATTGAAATAGGCTTCCTCCGTTCTGCCTGTCACAGCAGCCCGTCCATCTCCTTGCTATAGGCAGCACTAGCCCCTAGCGATAATGATCTTAATTGTTTCTGTGGCGAAGGTAAAAAGTCATTATGTTTCAGTTCCCATAACTGAACTGTAACTGAATTCAACTTTGTTCTCCAGGCCCTCTTCTGACTCTTTCCTAGGCCAGGATACTGGGTTCAATTTAATAGGAGTCTTTTCAGCTCAAGTTAAATATTATCTCATTCACTGTTCAGTTCAGACTGTGGTCGCTTTAAGAAAAATAGTCAGTTCTTCAGGATTTTCTTCTCCATTCTGCCGTTCTTGACTTTCTTTTCAACTGGCATCTGGACCCAAGGGCAAAGCACACACATTTGAGTGATTGGGAGTGGAACTGGAGAGGAAGAAGGGGCCGGAGGGGAGTTTCTCAACGCCACCCTTCAGTCTTCGCTGGCCTCATCTACAGCGAGGTGGGTCTGACTGCGCCGGGAAGATCACTGCTGCTGCTGCTGCTGACAACAGTGCACTTTGCCACTGCCTTTGGCAAAGAGGCCTTTGTCCAGACTCCTGGCCTCTTCCTTCTCCCTGAAGTGCTTTCTCTTTCCTCCTCCTGTCTGGAAGGATCCCCCAAATAGCACATCTTCCTTTCGCAATGAACTTCTTGGTTCTGGGCAGTGTCTCTCTCTCCTTCCCTGCGATGTCGTCTTCATGGTTCAGCCTTAATGGTGGAATACTGCAGAAGGAAAGAGGGTGGGGAGAGGCAAATTATTGAGAAGGAAGACACATCAGAATTTTGTTTTGTTTTGTTTTGTTTTGCTTTTTTTGAGACGAAGTCTCACTCTGTCGCCTAGGCTGGAGTGCAGTGGCGAGATCTCGACTCACTGCAACCTCTGCCTCCCGGGTTCAAGTGATTCTCCAGCCTCAGCTTCCCGAGTAGCTGGGATTACGGGCACACGCCACTGTGCCTGGCAAATTTTTGTATTTCTAGTAGAGATAGGGTTTCACCATGTTGGCCAGGCTGGTCTCAAACTCCTGACCTCAGGTGATCTGCCCAACACGGCCTCCCGAAGTGCTGGGATTACAGGTGTGAGCCACTGCGCCTGGCCCATCAGAAATACTTCAAAATCATTTTCTTGGCTGCATTTATCTGCTAATTGTCTGTCTGCATCACTAGAACAGAAACTTCCTGAGGGCTGGGGCCTATCTTATTTGCAATCCCATCTTCCTCACCTAGTAGAGTGCCTGGTGCTCTGTAAATGTAGCCAGATAAATAAGTGAAGATGTGAAATCATTACATTTGTCTTTGAGAGTGGCTAACTGATGCTTTTTCTTTTCCTTTTTTTTTTTTTTTAAAAAGGTTGAGCTTGGAGATGTGGAGATAAGAGCCTGGACTAAGGTTGTAAACTAAGGTGGTAATGACAATGAGATGGAGGTTTATTAAGAAGAACGGAGGTATAGACAGCAAAATAAATAAATAAAAAGAAAAAAAATGGACACAATCAGACTTCATCAAAATTTAAAACTTTCATGCATCAAAGGACACTACCAGGAGAGTAAAAAGACAATACACAAAATGGGAGAAAATATTTGCAAATCACGCATCTCATAAGAGATTAATACCCAGAATATATAAGGAGCTCCTGAAACTTAACAACAACAAAAAACCAGGCCGATTAATAAATTGTCAAAGAGCATAAATAGATATTTCTCCAAGAAAACATACAAATGGCCCGTAAACACATGAAAATATTGCTCCACATCAACTAACTACCAGAGGAATGGTAATCGAAACCACAACGAGATACCACTTCACACCCATTAGGATGGCTATTATAAAAACAACAGGCCAGGCAAGGGGGCTCATGCCTATAATCCCAGTGCTTTGGGAGACTGAGGCTGGCAGATCACCTGACATCAGGAGTTTGAGACCAGCCTGGCCAACACGATGAAACCCCGCCTCTACTAAAAATACAAAAATTAGCCAGGTGTAGTGGCTGTCTACTGTAATCCCAGCTACTTGGGAGGCTGAGGCAGGAGAATTGCTTGAATTCAGGCGGCAGAGGTTGCAGTGAGCCAAGATTGCACCACTGCACTCCAGCCTGGGCGACAGAGTAAGACTCCATCTCAAAAATAAATAAATAAAATAAAAACAACAACAACAGAATCCTAACAGAAAACAGTAAGTGTTGGGTAAGGACATGGAGAAATTGGAGCCCCCGTACATGGCTGGCAGAATAAAAAAATGGTGGAGCCATTGTGGAAAACGATTTAGCAAGTCCTCAAAAAATTAAACATAAAATTACCATCCGATACAGCAATTCCACTTCTAGAATTATGTTTCCAAAAGAATTAAAAGCAGGGGCTTGAATAGCTATTTGTACACCATGTACATGACACCATTATTCACCATAGCCAAAAAGTAGAAACAAGCTAAGTGTCCACTGACAGATAAATGGTTGAACAGATGCAGTATATTCATACAATCAAATATTATTTAACCTTGAAAAGGAATGAAATTCTGAGATGTGCTACAACATGGATGAGTCTTGAAGATATTATGCTGAGTAAAATAAGCCAGACACAAAAGAACAGATTTGTATGATTCCTCTTATACGAGGTACCTAGAATATTCTAAATCATGGAGACAGAAGGTAGAATAGAGATGACCAGGGGCTGGGGAAAGAGGGAAATGGGGAGTTATTGTTTAATTGGTGCTTAGCTTCAGTGTGGGATGATGAAAAAGTTCTGAAGACAGATGGTGGGGTTGGTTGCTCAACAGTGTAAACGCACTTAATGCCACTGAATTGTCCACTGATAAATGGTCAAGATAGTACATTTTATGTTATCTGTATTTTACTGCTATCAAAGAAAGAGAGAGAGGGAAAGAGAGAAAGAACTAAGAGAACTTTTGACCCACTGGCTTGAGTGACCGGGCAGGAGATGGAGTCATTCACCGAGAAAATCATTTCAAAGGAAGATTCAGGTTTGGGGGTGAACTATGAGGACCTCCGTTCCAGACGGCTGAATTTGGGGTGCTGTGGGACTCCCATGCAGCGATGTCTGGGATGATGTAGCTCTAAACCTCTGAGGAGACATAGCTTGAGGAGTCATCCACATCTAGAAGACATTTGAGACCGCGGGACTAAGAAGATAGTGGAACAAGAGTGCATAGGGTGAAAAGAAACATGGCCAAGGATGGAACCCTAGAAAATACCAGTATCTTCTCCCCCGATCCCTCTCGCTGTGTCTGCCTGGGAAATGTTTCCGCATTCACCAAGACTCACAGCCTCAGCTTTTGTATCACCTTCTCTAGGAAGCCCTTTTTGCCTTCATGGAGCAGGGTGGAGCACTCTCTTCTGTGGGTTCCCACAATGCCTTGCTTTCACTTAGGCTGTAGCACCTGTCACATGGCTATAACTATGTGCTTGTGTGTTTCTACCCCTCTCCCTCAGCTCCCAGTACCTCCAAGGCCAGGGCTGGCTTCTAGACATCATTGAGTCCACGGTGCCTGGCACGGTGTTCAGTAAAGGTTTGTGGGGTGAGTGAATAACTGATGGAGCATTTTCTCTGAGGCTTGTGATGTAATCTATATTTCACGTCCTTTTGGAAGGAGACTCTTCTGCCTGGGAGTATACTGCTTCTGGAAGAAGCTGTCTAGCCAGCCAAGTGAGAGTGACCTGCCTAAGAAATAAGACCCAATCCCCGTGTCCTGGCTTTCAAAGTCCCCTATGGGAAATAGCCATTCTTTTCTCCACTGTCTATTAAAATCCTGGCTTTCCTGATCAACTCCTCTCTTGAAAGACATCGTTTCAACTCTCTTAGTCCCTCCTCTTATCTCTTTTGTGACACCTTAATCACATTCTACCTTCTCCATATTTATATCCTATATCATCTCCTTAATTGGACTTCAAGGTTCTGTGGCCATTTTAATTGCCATAGCACCTTCAGCATGATAGACGCAGATTCTCAGGAATAATCACTGAATGATGAAAGAATCTGTTTTATGAAATTCACAAAGTGCCTTGTCTTTTAGATAACTCAACAGTGGGAAATTTACTGAAAACTCTGTTAAAGGGATCTTTGTATCAGTTAGCTTTCACTGTGTAACAAACTACCCCCAAAACTCAGTGACTTAAAACAACAGTTTTTTATTATTATGTTTTGCCTTTCTTTGGGTTGACAAGGAGTATGCTGATCAAGGCTGGACTTGAATGAGGGTCAGGGGTTCTGCTGATTTTATTGGGGTCACTCCTGCATCTTGAGTTTGTTTGGAGGTTCTTCTCTAGGCTGGGCTTGGCTAGGACACCTTGGTTGGGACAGCTCTGCTCTGCGTATCTCTCATTCTCTTCCTATGATCAGTGAAGTAGCCTTCAATATTCTTTTTTAGTTAATTTTTTTTTTTTTTAGAAAAAGGTATTGCTATGTTGTCCAGACCATTCTCAAACTCCTGATTCAAGCCTTGGCCTCCTGAGTCGCCAGAATATTCTTCTTACGGCAATGGCAGGGGTACTAGAGAACAGGCTGAATCATGTGAGCTCCTTTTAAAGATCCTGCTTGTCTCACATGTCTGCTAATATCCCATTTCCCGGGAGCAGGGAATTCCAACCTGCCCAGGGTGGGAGAGCATTGCAAAGTTACCTGGCAATGGACAAGGCTACAGGGAGGAGAAAAGAACTGGGACCATTCACACAACCTACCACAGCCTTCTTCCAAGTTTTGCCTTCAGTGGGCCAGATAAAGAGAACATTTGTTTTGTGCTCTCCGTTCACTCTACAACTCTTCAAGGATTTGTCACTTTGGGGTGAATTTTGTGCCACATGAGTAAACTTTTGGGGTGTCACTTCCTCAGTGAACTTAGTGCCTTGCACCTCCCTCTGTTATAACATATTCTGCGTGGTTCTATAGCTGGTTATTTGTGTGTGTGTCTCCTCTATTCTACTGGAAGCTCCTGTTTCGGTCCTAAGTGGATATCAATAAACATCTCTTGAATGCTGTATAAACGACAGCATATTCCTGGCCTCCATGCCCTGTCTGTTCTCTGTCTTCCTCTATACATTCTTTTGACCCTTCATCTCATTTTCTGGGTATGCTAGTTAATTTGCTATGTTTACAATTCATCACTTATAAAGTTACCTGGTGGACTTTTTTTTTTTTTTTTTTGAGACATAGTCTCGCTCTGTTGGCCAGACTGGAGTGCTGTGGTGTGGTCTCAGCTCACTGTAACTTCCGACCCCAGGGTTCAAGCGATTCTCCTGCCTCAACCTCCCGAGTTGCCAAGATTACAGGCACCTGCCACCATGCCTGACTAATTTTTTGTATTTTCAGTAGAGATGGAGTTTCACCATGTAGGTCAGGCTGGTCTCGAACTCCTGATCATGCGATCCACCTGCCTTGGTCTCCCAAAGCGCTGGGATTACAGGCGTGAGCCACTGCGCCTGGCCATCTTTTTACTGACCTATCAGACTCTAGTCATTCTCAAAAGACTACATAGAGTACACATGCTTGGATATACTCTCTTCCCACTCTGTGTTCCGAAGGCAGTTTCGGGAAATCCTGCAGTAATGCCATCATGTTTGTTTGAATACTCTTGAGGGTGACAAATCTTTGCCTTGTTAAGGTAGATGGAATTTTTGGAAACAGCTAACAGTCATTTGGATCCAAAGCTGGTAACTAAGGTGGGTGATCAAGCTCGGTCATTCTGGGGACAAAATGAAATGTGGTCAGGAAGAAGTAAGCCTGAAATTCTTTCACAGTTTTAAGGCTTTCCCCAAGGACAGCCTACAGGAGCCCCTGATGGAAGGAAAGATGATGTTTGGTGAGCACGTCTACCCCCTCCCAAGGTGACTGTTTTGCAAGGGCCCATGTGCCATTGGATGAGAACATTCTGATCTCATTTACTTTAGCTATGGTTCTTATTCTTTTGAATCCTTTAATAATCTGATGAAAGCACTGACCCGCTTCCCAGAAAAATGCTTATGAGCTCACATTTTGCATATAATTTGAGGAAGCCCGTGAACCCCGTGAAGCCAATCCAAGGATCCAAGGTAAGAATCTCTGTTTGGAATGAGCACACAAACTAGATTTAAGGCACTCGAGAACAACAAGTGTGGTTTTCTTAGTTCCTGCCCACACACCCCCACAATGAGCCCAGTCCAGGGCTGTGACCTGACAGATTCTCCAGAAATAGTATGTGAACTACTTGTATGATCTTCTTCTCTCTGAGATTATTACTTTGTGGGCGAGATCCCTGTGGCCAGCTCCTCCCCAGGGGCCCCTTCTCAGCTCGGCAGTGCAGCCTGCACGTAGCGTGGCTTCTCAGAATGGCTGCATTTCAACCTCAACAAGGTTCTTGCAGTTGGGAAGAAGCAGGAAAGAGGCTTGCAGTTCCAATTTGACTGGGGGGGGGTCAGACCAGGAATGATCTTTCCTTCGGCATACAAGGGCCAGGCCAGAGCAGCTTCAGAGTCCTTGGTGCCTCTTCCTTCAGGCACCATGTACCCCTCCCCGCCAGTCTGTCTGCTCTGAGAGCAGCCACAAGAGGGACCCATTTGTTCTAAAGGACCAGGAGTCTGGCTGTGATGGTGTCCCCTGCCTTCATACCCCTAATGCCCACGCAGGCTCCCTGACCAGGGTGTTGAGTGCTGACTGTGGAGGAGGCAAGGCATGGGGGTGCAGGGCTGAGGTGGCCACCAGCTAAGTCAGGTTCTACTCTAGCCACCTGCTTCTATCCAGGCATAAGACCAGGACACCCTTGAGGCCCTGAACGGTCAACCCCAATGCCTCTGAGCGCCCAGGCCTTTTTCAAGGTGTACTGCAACCCCTCTTAACTGTTTCTTTGCCTTTCTTTCTTTTTTTTTTTTTTTTCTTTTTTTTTGTTTGTTTGTTTTTGTTTATGGCAAAAGCAACCCAAGTTCAAAGGGGAAAATGAGAAAATTCTGACAGACAAAGGACACCTGGAACCACCACTTCTCAAAGACAAACCCCAGCACCACCATCTGGGGATGTCCCGCCCGGTGCCTTCACATCCCGCCCGGTGCCCTCACAGGCCATCTTCCTCAGGAGGCTAACAAGCAACAGCGGAGACTGTCAGGGAGAATGGAGGGAGTTTGTGTTGATGGGGTATCTGGGCAGTTTGTGTGCAAACTGGGGCCAGGGCAATCCCTCCAGGGTTATGAGCCACAGGTGCCTAGAGGGAGAAACGACAGATCTGGGGAGGGTGAGGAGAAGAAGTGAATGCACACTGAGCTACCCTACCCAACACTGTGTTGACAGGGGCTGTCCTCTTCATTCAAAGCCACCATACTATGACTGGTACTATTCCTCCTTTACAGCCAAGGAAACTGAGACCTCGATGAATGAAATGACTTCCCCCGGGTCATGCAGCCAGAGTGATGGAGTCAAGAGCTGAAGCCAGGACTGTCTTGCTCCAGAAGCTGGCACTTTAACAAAACCCCTGGGACCTCTCAGGGCAAGGCTCTGCTCTCAGGCTCGGAGAATGCAGCCCTACTCTGGCCACCCCCAGCTCTACACGCCCCACCTGCATCTACAGGATCCACACACATTGCAGAGTTTCCGGGACAACCCCAAGGTTAGACCTGTCATGCCTGCCGTCAGTCCCCATGTCCTCATCTCACAGCCCCCGCCCCTGAACTAGCCCTCAGGAGGCCAGGGAGGAGGGGTAGGCATGAGGGGAAGTCCTCATCAGATGATGCAGTGAGGTGTCCACACCCGGGTCTCCCCCAGTGGCTCTGGAGAATGGGCCAACAGAGACTCTGGTCGTCTTCCCCAAGAAAGGGGCCTCCTGCAGCCCTTGCATGCTGGGCAGACAGTTCTGAGAACTGGCACACCCCCCTCCGTTCCCACCTCCCTTTCTTAGGACACCTCTTCCCAGACTCAGCCTTGAGGCCCAGGGAGAGGCCTGCTTGGTTGCCAGGGCAACGGCTCCATTGTTCACATGACTAGTGCCAGGCCCCTCCATTCTTGGACCCGGCTCTCCCTACCATTCGTGAGCCGGGGGAACCGTCAGGGGCTCATTCTACTCCTCAGGGCCTCTTTGTCACCTCAGGATGCAGAGGACGGGGGTGGGGGGACTGGCTAACTGGTCACCATGCCAACATCACATAGTCCACATCTCTGAGGAGGAGGGGTACTCACAGCAGTGGGACGTTCAGTAGTCTAGGGAGCAGCTAGTCTGTTTCGTGGCTCACCTGCTCAAAAGCCCCTCCTTGGGTCCAGCCACAGCCTCAGGGTCCACTGTCGGAGAGAATTTTCCTAGCTTTCTCTTTTTTCACCAGTCTGCTCCATTTTTGCCTGGTTAAACAAAGCTCAAGGCTTAGGATTTCTTGTACCTGTCCTGGATTTCCTGGCCATGAGAGAGGAGCAACGCTGTGCCTCACCTGATCTGGGCCATTGTCTGTCATTCATTCCTTCATTCATTCACTCACTTTGACTCTCTGATTCATGCAACAGCATTCACCGAAGTGACTCAGGACCCATCCTACAAGTTAATATTATAAAATCACTTTACACATGAGGACACTCTTACTCAAGAAGGTGAATGGTCCAAGGCACTCCAGATACTGAGTGTCAGAGGCAGGATCCAACCTCAGGTCTCCCCACCACTGACATTATCTTGACTATCCCTGTGCAAAATAATTGGATTGTTGACTGCAAATAAAGCCATTAAGGGCAGGTCATCTTGCACAAAGTAGCTGCTTAGTGAGCATTGCAGTGAATGAATAAGCATATTCAGGGTAACTATGCAGTGTATTAGGGGCAATAACCTGGAAGACACCCGTTCATTCATTTGTTACTCTGTAAATAATTACTGAGGATTCTCTGTGCCAGGCACCATGCTGGGTGCTGGGGACATAAGAAAACAAGGCAGCTATCTGGTTCCATGTCTGGTGAGAGAGACAGACAAGTAAATTGCCCATTGCAGTGCAGTGAGGTGACAGCAACAAGGAGGGAAGTCCAGACGCTGGGGAAGCCATCCCTCAACCTGAGGTCCATGGCTGACTCCAAGTGAGAAGACTCTCAGGCTGACCGCAATGGCGTTTCTCATATTCTGAAGCACTGAGTCACAGACCAGCTGAGCTGACATAGACCAGACCATTCTTCTAGTTCAGTTTTCACCTGCCCTGGTCATTTTTATGGACCACCATCCCTATTTTTGCCATCTATACATCCCACCCACTGTTATGTAACTCATATTTCCCTTTACACTGACTCACTGATTAAGGTGTAAAAAAATGTACGTAAGATGGAAACTTTATATCACTACCAGTGATGGAAGACCAACTTACGTATAAAATACACTCACTTCACACATAAAATACACTCACAAAACAGTGTTATTAAATTCTAGGGCAATAGCATTGCTGCCGCTGACCCTGATTCCAAGACCCACTCTCTTCATTTAAAAAAGAAATGATCCAGGCATGGTAGCTCACACCTGTAGTCCTAGCACTTTGGGAGGCAAAGGCAGGCCAGTTGCTTGAACCCATGAGTTCGAGATCAACCAGGGCAACATGGTGAAATCCCATCTCTACAAAACATTAGCTAGGCATGGTGGTGCAGTCCTGTGGTCCCGTCTACTTGGGAGGCTGAGGTGGGAGGATGGCTTGAGCCCAGGAGGTTGTGACTGCAGTGAGCCAAGACTACGCTACTGCACTCCAGCCTGGATGACAAGTGAGACCCTGTTCCAGAAACAAAAATAAAAAATAAATGAGCAAATGTTAGTGAGATATTAGAAACAGGCACCGAGTTGATCATTTCTCTTTTATTTGAAAAGTCTGAAAGAGAATTTAAAAGAAAGGAACTATTTTTAGTGGGTGATTTAATGTTATTTAGGGGCTGTCATGGGGTGAGTCACCCAACGTCATCTCAGGAGCTGCTCGTTCTACGCCCACTCTTTGAGAAACACAGGTGGGCCCTGAGCCCTCCCTGGACAGGTTACTGTGTCCCATGGAGGGGCTGGGGAGACTAAAGGACAGGTCAGGGCCTCGGGATGACCTCTGTGCAGTCCCTTGCATAGTTTTCTGTCCCTCCCACTGATCCTTTCCCTTAATAATAATAAGGTGCTGTGGCTCCACCATCACGATTTCTCCACCCCAGCTGCCAGCTTCCTATCAGCACTGTTGGGTCTCTTCCCCCACCCATATGCCTTCACATAGTGGTCTCCCCCTCAAGAGGGAAGCCCCAAGGGCAGAGATTCCCCAGCCTTGCCTTTGTGCAATGCTCAGCAAGGCCTCAGCCACTGCAGTGACTCACGGGCCTTCTCCTGG